>NW_025196524.1:0-2769 GCF_004010195.1 Chiloscyllium plagiosum
GTGCGCGCGAGAACGAGAGAGAGAGAGATGGTGTGCGAGAACGAGAGAGAGAGATGGCGTGCGAGAACGAGAGAGAGTCGGCGTGCGAGAACGAGAGAGAGTCGGCGCACGAGAACGAGAGAGAGACGGCGCGCGAGAACAAGAGAGAGATGGCGCGCGAGAACGAGAGAGAGAGAGAGAGAGTCGGCGCGCGAGAACGAGAGAGAGAGAGAGAGAGATGGCATGCGAGAACGAGAGAGAGTCGGCGCGCAAGAATGAGAGAGAGAGAGTCGGCGCGCAAGAATGAGAGAGAGAGATGGCACGCGAGAACGAGAGAGAGAGAGACGGCGCGTGAGAACGAGAGAGAGAGACGGCGTGCGAGAACGAGAGAGAGAGAGACGGCGCGTGAGAACGAGAGAGAGAGACGGCGTGCGAGAACGAGAGAGAGAGAGACGGCGCGTGAGAACGAGAGAGAGAGACGGCGTGCGAGAACGAGAGAGAGAGACGGCGCGCGAGAACGAGAGAGAGAGACGGCGTGCGAGAATGAGAGAGAGAGAGAGACGGTGCGCGAGAACGAGAGAGAGAGACTGTGCGTGAGAACAAGAGAGCGAGAGAGAGACAGCGCGCGTGAACGAGAGAGAGAGAGATGGCACGAGAGAGAGAGAGAGAGACGGCACGCAAGAACGAGAGAGAGATATAGAGAGACGGCGCTCGATAGAGAGACAGTGCGCATGAACGAGAGAGAGAGACGGCCGCATGAACGAGAGAGAGAGAGACGGTCGCGAGAATGAGAGAGAGAGAGACGATGCGCGCAAATGAGAGAGAGAGAAACGGCGCGCGAGAACGAGAGAGAGAGAGAGACGGCGCACGAGAACAAGAGAGAGACGGCGTGCGAGAACGAGAGAGAGAGAGTCGGCACGAGAGAGAGAGTGATGGCGCGCGAGAACGAGAGAGAGTGAGAGAGAGAGAGAGATGGCGCGGGAGAACGAGAGAGAAAGAGACGGCGCGCGAGAATGAGAAAGAGAGAGACAGCGCGTGAGAACGAGAGATGGCGCGCGAGAACGAGAGAGAGAGATGGCGCGTGAGAATGAGAGAGTGCGCGCGAGAACGAGAGAGAGAGAGATGGCGTGCGAGAACGAGAGAGAGACGGCGTCCAAGAATGAGAGAGAGAGAGACTGCGTGCGAGAACGAGAGAGAGAGAGACAGCGCGCGAGAACGAGAGAGAGAGATGGCACGCGAGAACGAGAGAGAGAGAGACGGCGCGTGAGAATGAGAGAGTGCGCGCGAGAACGAGAGAGAGAGATGATGCGCGAGAACGAGAGAGAGAGAGCCGGCGCGCGAACGAGAGAGAGACGGCGCGCGAGAACGAGAGAGAGAGAGAGACGGCGCGTGAGAACAAGAGAGAGAGAGAGAGAGACGGCGCACGAGAACGAGAGAGAGTGAGACGGCGCGCGAGAACGAGAGAGAATGAGACGGCGCGCGAGAACGAAAGAGAGAGAGACGGCACGCGAGAATGAGAGAGAGACGGCGCGTGAGAATGAGAGAGAGAGAGAGACGGCGCGTGAGAATGAGAGAGAGAGACGGCGTGCGAGAACGAGAGAGAGACGGCGTGCGAGAACGAGAGAGAGAGACGGCGCGCGAACGAGAGAGAGAGACGGCGCGTGAGAACGAGAGAGAGTCGGCGCGCGAGAACGAGAGAGAGAGAGACGATGCGTGCGAATGAGAGAGAGAGAGAGAGAGAGTCGGCGCGCGGGAACGAGAGAGAGTCGGCGCGCGGGAACGAGAGAGAGCCGGCGCGCGAGAACGAGAGAGAGTCGGCGCGCGAGTACGAGAGAGAGTCGGCGCGCGAGAACGAGAGAGAGAGACGGCGCGTGAGAACGAGAGCAACTGCGCGCGAGAACAAGAGAGAGAGAGACGGCGTGCGAGAACAAGAGAGAGAGAGAGACGGTGCGCGAGAATGAGAGAGACGGCACGTGAGAATGAGAGAGAGAGAGAGACGGCCGCGAGAATGATAGAGAGAGAGACGGCCGCGAGAATGAGAGAGAGAGAGACGGCGCTCGAGAGAGAGAGAGACGATGCGCGCGAATGAGAGAGAGAGAGAGAGAGAGAGAGAGATGGCGCGCGAGAACGAGAGAGAGTCGGCGCGCGAGAACGAGAGAGAGTAGAGAGACGGCGCGAGGGAACGAGAGAGAGAGAGAGACGGCGCGAGGGAACGAGAGAGAGAGAGAGAGACGGCGCGAGGGAACGAGAGAGAGAGAGAGACGGCGCGAGGGAACGAGAGAGAGAGAGAGAGACGGCGCGAGGGAACGAGAGAGAGAGACGGCGTGCGAGAACGAGAGAGAGAGAGAGACGGTACGAGAGAAAGAGAAAGAGAGAGAGTAACGGCGCGCGAGAACGAGAGAGAGAGAGAGATGGCGCGCGAGAACGAGAGAGAGTCAGCGCGCGAGAACGAGAGAGAGAGAGAGAGAAGGCGCATGAGAACGAGAAAGAGAGAGACAGCGCGCGAGAACGAGAGAGAGTCGGCGCGCGAGAACGAGAGAGAGTCAGCGCGCGAGAACGAGAGAGAGTCGGCGCGCGGGAACGAGAGAGAGTCGGCGCGCGAGAACGAGAGAGAGTCGGCGCGCGAGTACGAGAGAGAGTCGGCGCGCGAGAACGAGAGAGAGTCGGCGCGCGAGTACGAGAGAGAGTCGGCGCGCGAGAACGAGAGAGAGTCGGCGCGCGAGTACGAGAGAGAGTCGGCGCGCGAGAACGAGAGAGAGAGACGGTGCGAGAACGAGAGAGAGAGAGAGA
>NW_025196524.1:3910-4840 GCF_004010195.1 Chiloscyllium plagiosum
AGAGAGAGAGAGATGGCGCGCGAGAACGAGAGAGAGTCGGCGCGCGAGAACGAGAGAGAGAGAGTGAAGGCGCACGAGAACGAGAGAGAGAGAGAGAGACGGCGCGCGAGAACGAGAGAGAGAGATGGCGCACGAGAACGAGATAGAGAGAGAGACGGCACACGAGAACGAGAGAGAGACGGCGCGCGAGAACGAGAGAGACGCCGCGCGAGAACGAGAGAGAGACGGCGCGTGAGAACAAGAGAGAGAGAGAGAGACGGCGCACGAGAACGAGAGAGAGTGAGACGGAGCACGAGAACGAGAGAGAGTGAGACGGCGCGCGAGAACAAGAGAGAGTGAAACAGCGCGCGAGAACGAGAGAGAGAGACGGCACGCGAGAATGAGAGAGAGACGGCGTGCGAGAACAAGAGAGAGATGGCGCGCGAGAACGAGAGAGAGAGAGAGAGAGACGGCGCGCAAGAACGAGAGGAAGAGAGACGGCACGCGAGAATGAGAAAGAGAGAGAGACGGCGCGCGAGAACGAGAGAGAGAGCGAGATGGTGCGCGAGAACGAGAGAGAGAGAGATGGCGCATGAGAACGAGAGAGAGAGAGAGACGGCACGCGAGAACGATAGAGAGTGAGACGGCGCGCGAGAACGAGAGAGAGAGAGAGAGACGGCGCTCGAGAACGAGAGAGAGTCGGCGCGCAAGAATGAGAGAGAGAGAGACGGCACGCGAGAACGAGAGAGAGAGAGAGACGGCCGCGAGAGTGAGAGAGAGAGAGACGATGCGCGCGAATGAGAGAGAGAAACGGCGCGTGAGAACGAGAGCAACTGCGCGCGAGAACGAGATAGAGGGAGAGAGACGGCGCGCGAGAACATGTGAGACGCGCGTGAGAACGAGAGAGATGGCGTGCGAGAACGAGAGAGAGAGAGATGGCACGAGAGAGAG
>NW_025196525.1:0-1292 GCF_004010195.1 Chiloscyllium plagiosum
CTGGTGGTGAGGGAGTGGCGGTGGAGGAGGCCCAGAACTTGTATCTCCTCGGCAGAGTGAGAAGGGGGAGTTGAAATGTTGGGCCACGGGGCAGTGGGGTTGATTGGTGTGGGTGTCCCGGAGATGTTCCCTAAAGCGCTCTACGAAATGGTGTCCAGTTTCCCAATGTAGAGGAGATCGCATCAGGACCAACGGATACAATAAATGACATTGGTGGATGTGCAGGTAAAACTTTGATGGATGTGGAAGGCTCCTTTGGGGCCTTGGATGGAGGTGAGGGGGGACGTGTGGGCGCAGGTTTTGTAATTCCTGCAGTGGCAGGGGAGGGTGCCAGGAGGGAACGGTGTGTTGTTGGGGGACGTGGACCTGACCAGGTAGTCATGGAGGGAACAGTCTTTGCGGAAAGCGGAAAGGAGTGGGGAGGGAAATATATCTCTGGTGGTGGGGTCCGTTTGGAGGTGTCGGAATTGTCAGTGGATGATGCGGTTTATGTGAAGGTTGGTATGGTGGAAGGTGAGGACCAGGGGGGTTCTGTTCTTGTTACGGTTGGAGGGAGGGGGTTTGAGGGCAGAGGTGTGGGATGTGGATGAGATGCATTGGAGGGTATCTTCAACTATGTGGGAAAGTGAAATTGCGGTCTTTAAAGAAGGAGGCAATCTGGTGTGTTGTGTAGTAGAACTGGTCCTCCTGGGAGCAGATATTGCGGAGGCGGAAAAATTGGGAATAGGGGTTGGCATTTTTGCAGGAGGTAGGGTGGGAAGAGGTATAATCCAAGTAGCGGTGGGAGTTGGTGGGTTTGTAAAAAATGTCAATATCAAATCGGTCATCATTGATGGAGATGGAGAGGTCCAGGAAGGGGAGGGAGGTGTCAGAGATGGTCCAGGTAAATTTAAGGTTGAGGTGGAATGTGTTGGTGAAGTTGATGAACTGCTCAACCTCCTCCAAGGCGGACTGCCGGTCAGGCAACAACGCAGATTGGTCAAGCAGAGGCTGATAGCCTCAAATGGAACCTTGTGTTCATGCCACACTACAGGTGACCCCACTTATACATTTTACAATCTCGCTCTCTCTCTCTCTCTCACACACACACACACAAACACTCTCTCTCTCTCTCATCCATAAGGTCTCTCTCATATGCTCCTGCTCACACACACCCCTACACTCATCCACACACGCATCCTCTCACAGACATATACCCCATTATACTCATACACACACATTCTCTCACAGACACTCACCTCCATCCCCCCTCCCCCCTCCCCCCCCCCCCCCCACCCCCACCCACCCCCACC
>NW_025196525.1:1348-4841 GCF_004010195.1 Chiloscyllium plagiosum
CAGACAGACAGTGCAGAGATCCCCTGTGGACATTCCCCTCAGCAA
Source organism: Chiloscyllium plagiosum (assembly GCF_004010195.1). Taxonomy (NCBI): domain Eukaryota; kingdom Metazoa; phylum Chordata; class Chondrichthyes; order Orectolobiformes; family Hemiscylliidae; genus Chiloscyllium; species Chiloscyllium plagiosum. The sequence continues at coordinate 1,394 of NW_025196525.1, forward strand.
TAAGTATAGCATTTTGGATACTGCTGGGGGGGGATGACCTACCAGAGGAAAGCCATAGTAGTCAGTTCTCTGGCACTGAGCCTGACACTGTGGCAAAGAAGGGAAGGGGGCAGAATAGAAAAGTACTCGTGGTAGGGGACACGATAGTTAGGGGAATCGACAGGAGATTTTGTGGTCAGGATTGGGATTCCCGGAAGGTATGTTGCCTCCCTGGTGCCAGGGTCCGGGACATCTCCGATCGGGTGTATAAGGTTCTAAAAGGGGAGGGCTAACAGCCAGAAATCGTGTTACATATTGGCACTAATGATATAGCCAGAAAAAAGATTGAGGATATAAAAAGTGATTTCAGGGAGTTAGGATGGAAGCTGCAAAGCAGGACGAACAGGGTAGTGTTCTCTAGTTTACTACCGGTGCCACGAGATAGCGAGGCGAGGAACAGGGAGCGGCTGCAGTTTAACACGTGGCAGCGCAGCTGGTGTAGGAGGGAGGGCTTCAGATATGTAGATAATTGGGATGCCTTCTGGGTAAGGTGGCCGGTGCCACGAGATAGCGAGGCGAGGAACAGGGAGCGTGCGCAGCATAGGGAACTCGTGTGTGGAGTCTGAGGAGGTAGGGGAAGCCCTAAATTAGTTTTTTGCTTCTGTCTTTACAAAAGAAATGAACTTTGTAGTGAATGAAACCTTTGAAAGCAGGTGTGCATACTGGAATGGATAGAGATAGAGGAAGCTGATGTGCTTTGATGAGGAACTTTGTCAAACATTAAGGTTGACAAGTCGCAAGGCCCGGACCAGATTTGTCCTCGGCTGCTTTGGGAAACGAGAAATGCGATTGCTTCACCACTTGCGAAGATCTTTGCATCCTCGCTCTCCACTAGAGTCGTACCTGAGGACTGGAGAGAGGCAAATGTAATTCCTCTCTTCAAGAAAGGAAATAGGGAAATCTCCGGCAATTACAGACCAGTAAGTCTCACGTCTGTCATCTGCAAGGTGATGCAGAAGGATTCTAAGGGATAGGATTTATGACTATCTGGAAGAGCATGGCTTGATTAAATGCAGTCAACACGGCTTTGTGAGGGGCAGGTCATGCCTTACAAATCTATCGAGTTCTTTGAGGATGTGACTAGAAATGTTGATGAGGGTTGAGCTGTGGATGTGGTGTATATGGACTTCAGCAAGGCATTTGATAAGGTTCCCCATGGTAGGCTCATTCAGAAGGTCAGGAGGAATAGGATACAGGGGAAATTAGCTGTCTGGATACAGAATTGGCTGGCCAACAGAAGACACCAAGTGGGAGTAGAAGAAAAATATTCTGTCTGGAAGTCTGTGGTGAGTGGTGTTCCACAGTGCTCTGTCCTTGGGCCTCTACTGTTTGTAATTTTTATTAATGACTTAGATGAAGGGAATTGAAGGATGGGTCAGCAAGTTTGCAGATGACACAAAGGTTGGAGGTGTCGTTGACAGTATAGAGGGCTGTTGTAGGCTGCAGCGGGACATTGACAGGATGCAGAGATGGGCGGAGAGTTGGCAGATGGAGTTCAACCTGGATAAATGTGAGGTGATGCATTTTCGAAGGTCGAATTTGAGAGCTGAGTACAGGATTAAGGATAGGATTCTTGGCAGTGTGGAGGAACAGAGGGATCTTGGTGTGCAGGTACATAGGGTTGTTAAGTGGACAGGGTTGTTAAGAAAGCATATGGTGTTTTGGCTTTCATTAACAGGGGGATTGAGTTTAAGAGTCGTGAGATCTTGTTGCAGCTCTATAAAACTTTGGTTAGAACGCACTTGGAATACTGCATCGAGTTCTGGTCGCCCTATTATAGGAAAGATGTGGATGCTTTGGAGAGGGTTTAGAGGAGGTTTACCAGGATGCTGCCTGGACTGGAGGGCTTGCCTTATGAAGAGAGGTTGACTGAGTTCGGACTTTTTTCATTGGAGAAAAGGAGGAGGAGAGGGGACATAATTGAGGTATACAAGATAGAGTCGATAGCCAGAGACTATTTCCCAGGGTAGAAATGGCTAACACTAGGGGTCATAGTTTTAAGCTGCTTGGAGGAAAGTATAGAGGGGATGTCAGAGGTGGGTTCTTTACACAGAGAGTTGTGAGATCTTGGAATGCGTTGCCAGCAACAGTTGTGGAAGCAAGGTCATTGGGGACATTTAAGTGACTACTGGACATGCATTTGGTCACAGAAATTTGAGGGTGCATACATGAGGATCAATGGTCGGCACAACATCTTGGGCTGAAGGGCCTGTTCTGTGCGTACTGTTCTATGTTAAGCTAAATTTGTTTAATATTACATTCCATGACACTGCAATCCTGTTGCTACATAGTCTGTGTCTTATGAATCTGCTCCACAACCACCTGATGAAGAAGCAGCATTTTGAAAGCTAGTGATTCCAAATAAACCTGTTTGAGTATAACCTGGTGTCGTGTGATTTTTAACTTTGAGAAAGTGAGGACTGCAGATGCTGGAGATTAGAGTTGACAGTGTGGTGCTGGAAAAGCAGAACAGGTCAGGCAGCATCCGAGGAGCAGGAGAGTCGACATTTCAGGCAAATGCCCTTCATCAAAAGCTTCCTAACCTGCTGTGCTTTTCCAGCACCACACCCTTGACTCTGATTTTTAACTTTGTCCACCCCAGTCCAACATTGGCACCTCCAAATCATGAGAGAGAGAGTGTGTGTGTGTGTGAGAGAGTGTCGTAAGTAATTCAAAACTGTAAATTAATTAAGGTAGAGAGATCACGACAATTTATCAAGGTGATGCTGTCAAAACAGGAAAGTAAGGAAGATTTCGCAGATATAGAACAGTATGTTGGGCTCATCTGTAGCGTGACATGAATTCAAAATCACGGTTGGGGCCATCCTTAAGGGTACAAAATTTGGCTGTCAGCCTCTGCTCAGTGATTCTGCATTGTTGTATCTTGGAGTCCATTCTGGAGGATGCTTACCCAAAGATCAGAGGCTGAATGCCCTTGACCACTGGTCAGTCAATATGGCATCGTATAAATTCCAGCTTTCGGAATAAAACCAGTCTGATTCCAGATTACAATTCTGAGACAGATTCTGAATAAACTCCCACTACAATTCAGTGTCTGACCTGAGATGTCACTTTTTGTGTATTCCTATCGCTCTGCCTGATTGCCATGATAGCACAGCACTGACATTGACTTTATAAACACTTTACTCACCATCTAACTACTCTTGGTAACCTGCAGAGACGTATTATCAGACACTCCACTCTCACCAGTTGCATGGACTTTTGATCTCTCTGCCTATAAACTCTGTGTCTGTGTGCCCTGCTCTCTCTCTGCACCTGATGAAGGGACAGCACTCCAAAAGCTTGTGTGATTTCAAGTAAACCTGTTCGATTGTAACCTGGGGTTGTGTGACTTCTGACTTTGTCCACCCCAGTACAACTAGGAGAAAGTGAGGACTGCAGATGCTGG
>NW_025196526.1:0-2721 GCF_004010195.1 Chiloscyllium plagiosum
ACAATTGTGACTCTAGTGAGTAGGAATGGACCTTTCAATGTCAAGCATCATTATCATTGCCATCTGATGCCTTGAACATTTGTTCACAATGACCAGGAACGGGACTGAGTCCATTTAATACTCACTGATCTCCTCCCGAAAAATCTGGCGACAAGACTCTTCCTTACTCCTGTTGGAACCCTCTGTTCCACACAGCAGCAGAACTATTTGTCATGACTTTACCAGATTCACTGACAACATTCAGTCTACCCAATAATTCCTTTCGAACGGTTTAATGAGCTGTGTGACTTTGCAGCTAACAGAATGATATGAAACGAGTTTAACAGCCTATTCAAGAATGTAATCCAGTGCAGTGTCAGAGATTTGAAAAAGGTCATCAAGCTATAATATCACCTCTGTTTCTTAATCCACTGATGGATAATCACTTGGGGAAAATGCGCAGTTTTACGGTTAATAATTCATACCTTTCCCAAAGACAGAACAATCCCACAAATCAGAAACTGGAGTTTTAGAATAGATGCTGCTTTACTCGACATTATTCTTCGACTTCGCTTCAGTCTGATGCTCCAATAATTCCTGATCAACGTCAGTAAAACCAGCTTTAGATAAGGATTGAAATTACAACTGCGGCATTTTAACACACTGTTCAGTGCCATGCGCTGATCAGTTGCTCCACTGGAGCCCACCGGCATCAAGCCTATAAAGTGCCGGACTCGTACCTCTGGGTCCTTCTACCCACATGTTCTACCTTTGCTGCAGTTATGGAATTAATGCTAAGGCAGAGGAGGAGGAACTGAAATGGACCTGTGACTTTTCGGGCATCATGTTCAGGAAGTGGGACACAGAAAAATGTTGCGCAAAATAGACTTGATTTAAAACTGGATTTCCGTGGGTGGCTGCGTTGTTTATAGACAATGTTATATTATCGCTGTCACAGGGCTTCTCATTCGGTCGGTTTCAATTTGGCGCAGAATTCGATTCAACGACACTTCACTAACTTCCTTCTTCAAGTTCCTACAGACAACATGAAACATACTGCACTCATCATCAATCTGCATCATGGCTACATCCAAGGACATGTTGCACAGTTTTCATGAATACTGAAGATAGAAGAATGTTATGCAAGAGTAAAATTGAATTTCAATTTAAATTGTCAAGTGATAAGAATCCAGAGAAAGATACTGAATTTCCCAAATTCATTTTTATTACCATGGCCAGAACTCTCGCCAAAGGGGAAATCTGTCCCTGAATCCCCAATATCCACGCTGCCGTTTGCTCCATGTGTCCAGTTGGAAATCTGTGTGGAGGAGCATGCAGTCTGACAGAGCGCCTGGGAGAATCCTCCACTGTCTGATCTAAACCTACAACAGGAGCTGTGTATTCCAGCTGTAAGAGCATTGGTATAAAGGGGAGGTCCTTGGCATTCCGTGGTGTACATTCACATTGTCCCCATAATGTTATTGTTTAATTTCTCTGTCAGAAACAGCACAGGCAGAGAGGAATAGATGGGGGCCACTTCGCTCGCCAGCGCTACGCCGCCATTTGATGTCATCATCGCTAACCGAAGCGTCAATGTTTTTTCCCAGCCCATCCACATCAACCTGTCGCCTAAAGGGAAATAGACACTGAATAAACCGTGTCTCGTGGGAGGGAAATGCATTTAGAGACAGTGGGCTTCTGCAGTGGGCTTTGTAAATGAGAGTCCGATTCTGGGCTGATCAAGTTTCAGGTGATATGATTCCCTCAAAACTCACCACCCAGAAAGTGAGGATTCTTCTCTGGTCAGTAGCAGGGAGGAGAACTCAAGACGATGGGAACTGATGATGAATCAGCAGAACGATCATTCATTCAGCTGAAATCCAAACTAAACTCCGATTCTGGTGGGACTCAAAATCACAAACTTTGAATCGCAATCTTAACAATGCAGTAGAAGTCCAACACGTCTTTCATTGTGCCACAGAGCTGTACTAACCTTCATTTTGCTGCACTCAAAGTTACGGTGTTCAACTCTTTCATCAAACATCTGTTTATCCTCGCCCCAGTTTGCAGTACTTGATCCTCATCCGTGCATGCTCCAGCTCCTCAATTGTTCGGCTAAGTACTCCTGAAGCATTTTAATTACTCTTAGCTTCACCACTCGTTCAAATAGTGAGTTCCAAACAAACGACATTCTCAAGATGTTAACATTTTTCCTGAACCTATTCTGAACATTTTCTCTCTAGCGTTTCATCTATATCCCTGGTTATTAATCCTTCACATAAGAAGTTTATTCCTGTCACACATATCTATCCCCTTTCTGTGCACGGTAATCAATTCCTCTCTCAGTTTTCTCCACTCTCCGATAAAGAGCCCCATTCGAGCTCATCTATCTTTGCAGTGGCGTGAGTGTAGTGCTTTCAAAGCACAACAGGTCAGGCAGCATCCCAGCAGCAGGACAATTGATGTGTTGGGCATAAGCCCTTCATCAGGAATGAGACGTTTGAGTCGGGGTTGAGGGAGGGGAATGGGAGTGGTGGTCAGGTAGCTGGGAAAGTGATAGGTGTATGAAGGTGAGGAAGATGGTGGTAGTTCAGAGGGGGATTGTTGGCCGGGTCCAGAGAGCAGTGCCTAATTGGAGTCTTTGCACTGGGATAATGTGGGGGGAGGTGAAATGAGGAAGCTATTAAAATACACATTTGTCCCGTGTGGTTGCAGGGTCCTAAGGTGGAATATGGGACGTTC
>NW_025196526.1:3612-4842 GCF_004010195.1 Chiloscyllium plagiosum
ATAACGTTACCCATAGCCTTGTATGTCTTGGCATCACAAATTCACATCCAAATATTTCGGAAAGTTATGGGGATTTCTGCCTCTTTGATCCTTGCCTACACTGTATTCCAGATTTCAACCAGCCACTGTTTTTCCACGCCTCTGACCTTAAATCGATGGCCAACCGTGGTCGAAGTCTCCATCAAAGTGTAACATGTACTTCAGTCTATTCTATCCATATCCCTCAGTACTTGTTACATCTTAATCATGCCCCCCTCAATCTCCTCAGCTCTAAGAAAAACAACTCTAGTTTGTCCAATCTCTCTTCTTCAGCCCAGAAAATATCTTGTCAAATCTCCCCTACATCGTTTCCAGTGCTTTCACATCCCTGCTATAATGTAGATTTCATATCTACCCACATTGGTCTCGCTTGAGCCGAATGAACAAGCGAAATAAATGATGTGCAATTCGACAAAAAAACTGGTGTTTTTTTGAATAAAGTTTATTTTCCTTAATGCTGCCCTGTGCCCTTTTCCTGAGCTTGATGTTTCAATAATCTCTGTTCCATGTCAGTAAAAGCTGCTACATGAGGATTGATCTCACAACCGCGGTATCGAAATGGATCAACTAGTTTGAAGGTCCCGATGGTGAGACTTGGGCATGGTCACACAGCAACAGTGAGCGCAGCAATGCAGACTGAACGGGGTCAATGTGAAAGTGATTGTAAGGGAAATGGGAAGGGGAACTTAAAGGAGGTATGTGTTTGCGGGAGGGAGGGAAGACTCCGAGAAGGGGTGAGTTTGAATCCTGATATATGACTCGCAGAGATGTGTGTGTGTGAGAGGGGTTTGGTGGCAAAGTAATCATAATCTCTGAGAATGTTTTCATGTAAAATCAACTAATTTCTTTCTGTGTGTTCTCTGCATGAGTCACAAGGAATAAAATGCAGTGACTCGGATTCGTACGAGCTTACTGTGGCCACAATGCAGAATATTTTATCATTGAAAACATTACTGAGTCATGCAGAGACACGCGTTTAAAAGCAGCAATAATTACAGTGACAGAGGAGTTGTTAGGAAGAGTAGCAGATGCACAATAGGAATATTAGGCGAGGGATAGCAGACATGTGGGAATTCAGAATTGGCTGAATTTTAAATTCGATATCCTCAGACGCTGTGGTGGTTCCATCGGACTGCATGTTGAAGACTGAGTTTGATTGATTTAGAGAAACAAAAAAGTTTCAGGGGATAG
>NW_025196527.1:0-4844 GCF_004010195.1 Chiloscyllium plagiosum
TGGGCTCAGCCTCTCTCGGGGTACATTGGGCTCAGGGTCTCTCAGGGTACATTGCGCTCAGGCCTCTCGGGGTACATTGCACTCAGCTCCACTCGGGGTACATTAGGCTCAGCCCCTCTCAGGGCACATTGGGCTCAGGGCCTCTCGGGGTAGATTGGGCTCAGGGTCTCTCGAGGTACATTGCGCTCAGGGTATCTCGGGGTATATTAGGTTCAGCCACTCTCTGTTTACATTAGGCTCAGCCCCTCTCGGGGTACATTGCGCTCAGCTCCTCTCAGGGTACATTAGGCTCAGGGCCTCTCAGGGTACATTAGGCTCAGGACCTCTCAGGGTACATTGTTGGATTCAGGGTCTCTCGGGGTAAATTAGGCTCAGTCCCTCTCGGGGCACATTGCGCTCAGCCCCTCTCGCAGTACATTAGGCTCAGCCATTCTCGGGGCACATTGGGCTCAGCCCCACTCGGGGTACATTGCCCTCAGCCCCTCTCGGGGTACGTTGGGCTCAGCCCCTCTCGGGATACATTAGGCTCAGGGTCTCCCGGGGTACATTGCGCTCAGCCCCACTCGGGGTACATTGGGCTCTGGGCCTCTTGGGGTACATTAGGCTCAGTCCCTCTCGGGGTACATTGCGCTCAGCCTGTCTCGCAGTACATTAGGCTCAGCCACTCTCAGGGCACATTAGGCTCAGGGCCTCTCAGGGTACATTGGGCTCAGGGCCTCTCGGGGTACATTGGGCTCAGGGTCTCTCGGGATACATTGGTCTCAGCCCCTCTCGGGGTACATTGGTCTCAGCCCCTCTCGGGGTACATTGGGCTCAGCCCCATTCAGGGTACATTGTGCTCAGGGCCTCTTGGGGTACATTAGGCTCAGCCCCTCTCAGGGTACATTGGTCTCAGCCCCTCCCGGGGTACATTGTGCTCAGGGCCTCTCGGGGTATATTGGGCTCAGTCCCGCTCGGGGCACATTAGGCTCAAGGTCTCTCGGGGTACATTGCGCTCAGCCCCTCACGGGGTACATTGGGCTCAGGGTCTCTCCGGATACATTAGGCTCAGGGCCTCTCGGGGTACATTGGGCTCAGTCCCTCTTGGGGTACATTGGGCTCAGGGTCTCTCGGGGTACATTAGGCTCAGGGTCACTCGGGGTACATTGGTCTCAGGCCCTCTCGGGGTACATTAGGCTCAGCCCCTCTCGGGGTACTTTGCGCTCAGGGCCTCTCGGAGCACATTACGTTAAGGGCCTCGCGGGGTACATTAGGCTCAGGGCCTCTCGGGTTACATTGGGCTCAGGGTCTCTCGGGGTATATTGGGCTCAGGGTCTCTCGGGGTACATTGGTCTCAGCCCCTCTCGGGGTACATTGGGCTCAGGGTCACTCGGGGTACATTGGGCTCAGCCCCACTCGGGGTACATTGGGCTCAGGGTCACTCGGGGTACATTGGTCTCAGGCCCTCTCGGGGTACATTGGGCTCCGGGCCTCTTGGGGTACATTAGGCTCAGTCCCTCTCGGGGTACATTGCGCTCAGCCTGTCTCGCAGTACATTAGGCTCAGCCACTCTCGGGGCACATTAGGCTCAGGGCCTCTCGGGCTACATTGGGCTCAGGGCCTCTCGGGGTACATTGGGCTCAGTCTCTCTCAGAGTACATTGGGCTCAGGGTCTCTCGAGGTACATTAAGCTCAGGGCCTCTCGGGGTACATTGGGCTCAAGGTCTCTCGGGGTACGTTGGGCTCAGCCCCATTCAGGGTACATTGCGCTCAGCCCCTCTCAGGGTACATTAGGCTCCGCCACTCTCGGGGCACATTAGGCTCAGTCCCTCTCAGGGTACATTGGTCTCAGCCCCTCCCGGGGTACATTGGGCTCAGGTCCTCTTGGGGTACATTGGACTCAGGGCCTCTCAGGGAACATTGGGCTCAGCCCATCTCGGGGTACATTGGGCTCAGGGCCTCTTGGGGTACATTGGTCTCAGCCCCTCTCGGGGTACATTGGGCTCAGGGCCTCTCGGGGTACATTTGGCTCAGCCCATCTCGGGGTACATTAGGTACAGGTCCTCTCGGGGTACATTAGGCTCAGTCCCTCTCAGGGTACATTGCGCTCAGCCCCTCTCGGGGTACATTAGGCTCCGCCACTCTCGGGGCACATTAGGCTCAGTCCCTCTCAGGGAACATTGGGCTCAGCCCATCTCGGGGTACATTGGGCTCAGGGCCTCTTGGGGTACATTGGTCTCAGCCCCTCTCGGGGTACTTTGGGCTCAGGGCCTCTCGGGATACATTGGGCTCAGTCCCTCTCGGGATACTTTGGGCTCAGGGTCTCTCGGGGTACATTGGTCTCAGCCCCAGTCAGGGTACATTGGGCTCAGGGCCTCTCGGGATACATTGGGCTCAGTCCCTCTCGGGGTACATTAGGCTCAGGGTCTCTCGGGGTACATTATGCTCAGGGCCTCTCGGGGTACATTGGGCTCAGCCCATCTCGGGGTACATTAGGCACAGGTCTTCTCGGGTTACATTGGGCTCAGGTCCTCTCGGGGTACATTGGGCTCAGGGTCTCTCGGGGTACATTGGGCTCAGGGTCTCTCGGGGTACATTTGGCTCAGCCCATCTCGGGGTACATTAGGTACAGGTCCTCTCGGGGTACATTAGGCTCAGTCCCTCTCAGGGTGCATTGCGCTCAGCCCCTCTCGGGGTACATTAGGCTCAGGGTCTCTTGGGGTACATTGGGCTCAGCGTCTCTCGAGGTACATTGGTCTCAGCCCCTCTCGGGGTACATTGTGCTCAGGGCCTCGCGCGGTACATTGTTGGACTCAGAGTCTATCGAGGTTCATTGGGCTCAGGGTCTCTAGGGGTACATTGGGCTCAGCCCTTCTTGGGGTACATTAGGCTCGGCCATTCTCGAGGTGCATTGCGCTCCGGGCATCTCGGGGTACATTGTGCTCAGCCCCTCTCGCAGTACATTAGGCTCAGCCACTCTCGGGGCACATTGGGCTCAGCCCCACTCGGGGTACATCGTTGGACTCAGGGTCTCTCGGGGTTCATAGTGCTTAGCCCCTCTCGGGTTACGTTGGGCTCAGGGCCTCTCGGGGTACATTGCCCTCAGCCCCTCTCGGGGTACTTTGGGCTCAGCCCCACTCAGGGTACATTGCGCTCAGGGTCTCGCGGGGTACATTGGTCTCAGCCCATCTTGGGGTACATTGGGCTCAGGGTCACTTGGGGTACATTGCGCTCAGGGTCTCTCGGGGTACATTGGTCTCAGCCCATCTTGGGGTACATTGGGCTCAGGGTCACTTGGGTACATTGGGCTCAGGGTCTCTCGGGGTACATGGGGCTCAGCCCCTCTCGGGGTACGTTGGGCTCAGGGCCTCTCGGAGCACATTAGGTTCAGGGCATCTCGAGGTATATTAGGCTCAGACCCTCTCAGGGTACATTGCGCTCAGGGCCTCTCAGGGTACATTGCGCTCAGGGCCTCTCGGGGTACTTTGGGCTCAGCCCCTCTCGGGGTACATTTGGCTCAGGGTCTCTCGGGGTACATTGCGCTCAGGGCCTCTCGGGGTACATTGGGCTCAGGACCTCTCGGTGTACATTAGATTCATGGTCTCTCGGGGTACATTGGGCTCAGTCCCTCTTGGGGTACATGAGGCTCAGTCCCTCTAGGGGTACATTAGGTTCAGGGTCTCTCGGGGTACATTGGGCTCTGGGCCTCTCGGGGTACATTGAGCTGAGCCCCTCTCAGGATACATTGGGCTCAGCCCCTCTCGGGGTACATTGGGCTCAGTCCCTCTCGGGGTACATTGCGCTCAGGGCCTCTCGGGGTACATTGGGCTCAGTCCCTCTCTGGGTACATTGCGCTCAGGGCCTCTCGGGGTACATTGGGCTCAGGGTCTCTCGGGGTACATTGGGCTCAGGGTCTCTCGGGGTACATTGCGCTCTGCCCCTCTCGGGGTACATTGGATTCGATCTCTCGGGGTACATTAGGCTCAGGGTCTCTAGGGGTACATTGGGCTCAACCCCTCTCGGGATACATTGGGCTCTGCACCTCTCAGGATATATTAGGCTCAGCCCCTCTCGGGGTACATTACGTTCAGGGCTTCTCGGGGTACATTGGGCTCAGGGTCCCTCAGGCTACATTAAGCTCAGGGCCTCTCGGGGTACATTGGCCTCAGGGTCTCTCGGGGTACATTGGGCTCAGTCCCTCTCGGGCTACATTAGGCTCAGGGTCTTTCGCGGTACATTAGGCTCAGGGCCCCTCGAGGTACATTGCGCTCAGGGTTTCTCGGGGTACATTCGACTCAGTCCCTCGCGTGGTACATTAGGCTCAGGGTCTCTCGGGGTTCATTAGGCTCAGCCCCTCTCGGGATACATTAGGCTCAGGGCCTCTCTGGGTACATTGGGCACATGGTCTCTCGGATTTCATTAGGCTCTGCCCCTCTCGGGGTACATTAGGCTCAGGGTCTCTCGGGGTACATTAGGCTCAGCCCCTCTTGGGGTACATTGGGCTCAGGGCCTCTCGGGATATATTCTTGGACTCAGGGACTCTCAGGGAACATTGGGCTCAGGGCCTCTCAGGGAACATTGGGCTCAGGGTCTCTCGGGGTACATTAGGCTCAGGATCTCTCGGGGTACATTGGGCTCAGGGCCTCTCGGGGTGTCCTGCGCTCAGCCCCTCTCGGGGTACATTAGGCTCAGGGTCTCTCGGGGTACATTGGGCTCAGGGCCTCTCGGGGAACATTAGGCTCAGGGTCTCTCAGAGTACATTGGGCTCAGGGTCTCTCGGGGTACATTAGGCTCAGGATCTCTCGGGGTACATTGGGCTCAGGGCCTCTCGGGGTATGCTGCGCTCAGCCCCTCTCGGGGTACAT
>NW_025196528.1:0-1337 GCF_004010195.1 Chiloscyllium plagiosum
GGTAAGGAATTCCACAATTTCACCACTCTCTGGTTGAAGGCATTTCATCTTATCTCCTTTCTAATGAATTTTCCCTTTGCTCTAAGCCTGCGCCCTCCTGCCAGTGCAAACTGCCTCCCAATTTTGTCTGTATCCAGATCATTCAGTATGCTATAAGTTTCAATTGGATCCCCCCTCATGCTTCTATTCTCCATCGAGTATAAACCCAGAGTCCTCCAACGTTCCTAATGTGTTAAGTTTTTCATTTCTGCTGAACCTTCTCTTGACACACACCAAGGCTAATACATCCTTCCTGAGGTATGAGGCACAAAATACTGGAAGTATGGTCTGACCAGAGCCTGAGAAAGCCTCAGAATCCCCATCATTATATCCTACTGCTCTCGAGATGAATGACAACATTGTATCTGCCTTCTTAACTGACTCAAGTAGAAAGTTTATCGAAGGCGAATCCTGCGCTTGGAATCCAAGTCCCTTTGTTACTCAGATTTCTGATTTTTTTTTCCCATTTAGTAAATAGTCCATGCCTGTATTCTTCATACCAAAGTGCATGACCTCACAATTTTCCACATTGTATTCCATCTGCTACTCCTTTTCCCACTCTCCTAAACTGTCGAAATCTTTCTGCAGTCTCCCTGCCTCCTCAATACTACATGCCCCTCCACCTATATTTGCATCATCTGCAAACGTAGTCAGAATGCCTTCTGCCCCGCCACTCAGATCATTAACCTATAAAGTGAAATGTTATGGTCCCAACATTGGCTCTTGTGGAACACTGGTAGTCACCGGCTGCTGTCCTGAGAGGGACATTTTTATCCTCACTCTGCATCCTGCCTGAGAGCCAACCTTTTATCCACACTAGTACCGGGCCTCTGACACCATGGGTCCTTATCTTACTCTGCAGCCTCCTGTGCGGTACCATATCAGAGGCCTTCTGGAAGTTCAGATAGATAACGCTCTCTGGTCCAACCCGGCATTAACTCCTCAAAGAATTCTCATAATCGTGAGAGCAATATCGGTTATTGAAATGGGGAACAATCAGAAGGCCAGGGTCATTTCTACAGACAGAGTGGAGATGTTCTTCAAAAGCAAGCCCAGATTGGTTCACTGGTGTAAAGGAGACTGCATTGTCAGCAGCAATGACAGGAGCCTGGATTGAAAGTGTACAAGTGAAATGCTGGTTTACCGGGAAGGTGTGTTTAGGGCGGTGGACCGTGAGGAGTGAAGAGGTGAATGGGCAAATGTTGCAGCTTCTGCATTTCCATGGGAAGGTGCCATGGGGGTGTGGGGAAGTGTTCAGGATGATGGAGAGTGTCACAGAGGGAATAGTCCCTGTGAAA
>NW_025196528.1:2416-4844 GCF_004010195.1 Chiloscyllium plagiosum
ATCTGGAACATTGTACAAACGACATCATCCAGAGAATTATAGAAATTGCACTCTTAAGGACATTTTATAACCATGTGGGGGTATTGCGTACGTGAGAGAGAGAGAGAGAGTGCTGCATTGCAGTGGTGAGAGTGATGAAACATTTTTCTGGGGAATGCGCTAACAGATATACAGTGAGTGTGAGAGAGTAGAGAGAATACGGTGACCCTTCTCCTGACAGAGCAGGGAAGGTTATTGATGCTTTTACTGTATTTCTAGATTTTTCGTTGGACCGCAGAGCTGGGTGGGGAGCTCATCCCATGCTCGGTGGGTCTGGTGGTTCGGCTCCCTCTGGGAAGAGAATGTACTAGACTGTTCACCAGGCCCTCGTGTCCCTGTCGACAAACCGTGGTGTAATTGCCCCTTATCTGGCATGCTCGGGTAAACTGTGCAGGGCAGCTCCAAACTGAGAAAGCTCAACCATAAGCCCATTGGCCTTTTAATGATAGCAGCAGTACCAGGGATCACTGACTATCCAGGGGCATCCGGGAGATGGTGTGTACCTCCAGCCATGATGGGTGGGAGATGCGGTCTGGTATTGAATGAGAGGGACACCATGGAGTGGGGTGGAATGTTAATGAGCTGAAAATGTGTTGCTGGAAAAGCGCAGCAGGTCAGGCAGCATCGAGGGAACAGGAGAATCGACGTTTCGGGCATAATCCCTTCTTAAGGAACTTATTGTTAATGTGGTGAGTTCGATAAGATAACACCAGGAAACTAGCTCTGCCTTGTGCAGACATTCCTTCTGTCACATTCAATGAAAATGGCATCGAGACAAATTATTGTTCGATTCAGCCCAATGAGTCGAAGACTCTGTTGATCCTTCTCCCAGTTACAACACTGCAGGACAAATGCTTATCCAAAACTCTCCATCATCTTAACTTACACCAATATTGCGCTCACCCCATCATTCCTGGAAACTGTGACCGATATTGCAAGATGCTATTGAAATGTTTTCATTTCACAATTTTTAAACGTACCATCAGATCCTTCTCTGAAATTCTCTCTCAATCTCCCCCTATCTTTTAACCAATCTCTTCCCATTTGTTGGTATTTAAACTGATTCCCCACCATCTCTTTCTGGTAGTGAGTTTCACACCCACAGCACTCCTGAGTCATGCTACATGGAGATATGGAGTTGTAAATGGAGAGGAGATGCACATCCTGTCACTTCCAGCATGAGCTGCAAGTTTCCCCGCACTGGGCAGTAATCCAACCACAGTGTTACTCAGCAATGCAGCATTGGTGTGCACAGCTGTGTATGCTGGGAAGGTAACTGCTCCAGATTAATAGATAAATTCATTGATATTCACTGCACAGCTACCCATGCTGCACAGATATCCAGTCCGTGTGTATAGAACAATGCCTTTGTGTGTTCTGCACAACGCCCTGTGCTGAACAGATCATTTAGTCCAAGTTTATAGATCAGTGCACTGTTGGACACATAAGTAGTGAACTGGTGAGCTCTAAACAGTGTTCGATCCTAGACTGATTGCTGAGCAGTCCACGAGACAGGTCTACGCGGTGCTTCATGCTGAGCAGGTATCTCATCTGGACTAATACGTGTCCGGGCTCGATCTGAGAGGTGGATTGAGTATCTGATATAATTCCTGGCATGATTATCACTCCTCCAGCTCGGGCCATTCCGCTGGTAAATGTGAGGTGCTGTGTTTGAGATAGAATTTGCTTGGTCAAAATATTCGACGTTAAGCAAAATACAATTTATTTGAACAATGTCGATAAAAGACAACGAAAGGAAGACGAACTTGCAATAACTTAATTCTGTTGGAAAACTTAGCAGAATAATATTTTATTTAACTACTATACAGTAACTGCTCCAATATGGTATCATCCGATAAGCAAACAAATGTCAAAAACACAAATGCAGGAAACAGATTGTCTCACATGGAGTTCTCCAATCCAGGAGGAAAGAACATCAAAAGACAGTTCCTAGAGAAATCACAGAGAGAGTGCGCAGCACCCGGAAGAGATTTCCTGCCTTCCAACCCTGCTGAGACACCAGCAATAACTGGCGAAATATAAAACTAAGAATCCTGGTTCTGTAAGAGTTTGACCATCACTCTACAGGACCAGGCCACGGCTGCAAGAACACAAGGAATGGACTGTAGCTATGGCTCTGTAGGTGTCTCTCAAAAATGCCTAATCCCACCTAAGCCGTTAAATGCTGGACAGACAAAAGTCAAAGTTAAACATAAATATTTAAAACGAAAAGATGCTGCAGGCCAGTTGACCAGACATAGACGGCGGAGAGAGCCCAGCAATTCCTATATTGCTAAAACACAGTAGAATCATCGAGCTTGTGCAGAGAAAGAATTATCTCTTTCCCTCACCTCGTTGTTTACAACTGGAGATGTGCCATTAGACCAAT
>NW_025196529.1:0-327 GCF_004010195.1 Chiloscyllium plagiosum
TGCAGAGTGACATAGACAGGATGCAGAGCTGGGAAGAGAAATGGCAGATTGAGTTCCACGTGGATAAATACGAAGTGATGCATTTTGGAAGGTCAGTGTGGAGGAACACATGGATCTGGGTGCACAAGTGCAAAGATCCCTCAAAGTTGCCACCCAAGTGGATAGGTTGTCAAGAAAGCATATACGTGGTAGTGTGGATGAGCAGAGGGATCTTGGTGTCCATGTACACAGATCTCTGAAAGTTGCCACCCAGGTAAATAGTGCGGTGAAGAAGGCATATGGCGTACTGGCTTTTATTGGTAGAGGAATTGAGTTCCGGAGTCCTGA
>NW_025196529.1:445-4844 GCF_004010195.1 Chiloscyllium plagiosum
GAGGGGGTATAGCTTTAAATTAAGGGGTGGTAGGTATAGGACAGATGTTAGGGGTAGGTTCTTTACTCAGCGAGTCGTGAGTTCATGGAATGCCCTGCCAGTAGCAGTGGTGGACTCTCCCTCTTTATGGGCATTTAAACGGGCATTGGATAGGCATATGGAGGATAGTGGGCTAGTGTAGGTTAGGTGGGCTTGGATGGGCGCAACACCGAGGACCAAAGGGCCTGTACTGCGCTGTATTTTTCTATGTTCTATGTTCTATATGGTGTTCTGGCTTTCATTAACAGGGAATCAAGTTTAAGAGCCGCAAAGTTTTGCTGCAGCTCTGCAAGTCCCTGGTGTGACCACACTTGGAATATTGTGTCCAGTTGTGGTCGCCCTACTATGGGAAAAATACAGAGGCTTTGGAGAGGATGGAAAGATGATTTGCCAGTTTGCTGACTGGACTGGAGGGCTTGCTCTATGAAGAGAGGTTGAACAAGCTTGGACCTTTCTCTCTGGAGATAAGTAGGAGAGAGGAGAGCTGATCGAGGTGTACAAAATAATGAGAGGAATAGATGGAGTCAATACACAGAGACTTTTCCCCAGGGCAGGATTGACTGGTACGAGAAGTCATAGTTTGAAGGTATTAGGAGGAACGTATAAGGGAGACGTCAGAGGTCGGTTCTTTACGCAGAGAGTTGTGAATGCATGGAATGCATTGCCAGCTCTGTTGGTGGAAGCAGAGTCATTGGGGGCATTTAAGCAACTGCTGGACATGCATATGGAGAGCAGTGAGTTGAGGGGTGCATACGTTAAGTTACCATATTTTACATTAGGATTAAATCTTGGGACAATATCGTGGGCCAAAGGGCCTGTTCTGTGCTGTACATTTCTATGTTCAATTTAGAATATTTAAAACAGAAACAGATTAGTTCTTGATTGACAAGGGGATCAAAGGTTACTGAGAGGAAGCAGGGAAATGGGGTTGAAAATCTATCAGTCATGATCGAACGGCAGAGCAGACTTGATGGTCTTTATCAGACAGAATGGCTTTATTTCTGCTCGTATCGAGTTGTGGTCGGTCCTGGATGGCTCGGTGGCTTAGTGGTTTGGACCACTGCCTCACAGCATCAGGGAACTGGGTTCGATTTCGTCTGGGTGTTCCAGTTTCCTGCCGCAGTTCAAAGTTGTGCAGGTTACGTGAACTGGCCATGCTGATTTGCCGACTGTGTTCAGGGATGTTGAGGAGAGGTGCAATAGTCAAGGCTCTATGTATAGTACAGAATAGGATTGGTCCACATACTCTTTGGTGGGTCAGTATTGACCTGTTGGCCTGAAGGGCCTGTTTCCACACTGTCGGGATTCTAAGAAAATGCAGGTTGCTGCAATGTTCAAATGAAGCAGAACCCAAGCTCGAGTAACACCTCACTTTACACTTTGGTACGTTACAGTCTGTAGGAGTTAATATTCAATTCCATAAATTCACAGCGGGATTCTAAGAAAATGCAGGTTGCTGCAATGTTCAAATGAAGCATAACCCAAGCTCGAGTGACACCTCACTTTACACTTTGGTACGTTACAGTCTGTAGGAGTTAATATTCAATTCCATAAATTCACAGCCTGAACCATTATGGCTGTTCTATATTTTCCGTGCACCCTCCCTACTGGGCTCCCTCAGATCATGTCTTGTTTCTGTTACATTCAACAGAGAAAATCAATTTCTAATATTTACACATTAATTTACACCCATTATATATCTGTGTCTCTTTCACCACAACTTAAAGCCCATTTGTCTTTCACACTGGGCCTCCAAACACTCTTTCCCACCTCTGCCAAGATACTAAAACGCTCACTTTCCAATCCTTTACACTTCTGAAGAACATTTACACTGGACTTGAAACATTGACATTGTTTCTCTGTCTCTGCAGATGTTGACAGACTTACTGAGTTTCTTCAAAAATGAAAAGTTACAGAACACATTTTCATTATAGCAAAGATCATTTGATACAGGAAATCTGAAACAAAAATGAAAATTTTTGGACTTACTGGGTGCTTTGAGGAACAGTCACAGAACCTTTACTCTGCTTTCACTCCACAGATGCTGTCAGACTTGTCAGTGAATTCAGCAATTTCTGTTTTTGAACAAATTTCAAACATATGTGTCAAAGCTGCTCACACGCCCTGCCCAGCATGGAGCGCCATACACCGGGAAGTGAATTATAATGCAAGATATACAAATTTATTTGTTCTGAAACTAAATAAGGCGGTCATCACCGAAACGACAGAGCTCTGAATCATGGTCATGGAGATAAACAGAGGGAAACACATTATTGGAGGGGAAAACATTCAGATGAAAACGTCGAATGCTTTTGAGGAATGCGACAAATTGGAGGCATGGCATCCTGAAGATACTCAAACGAGATGAGAATTTTTTTAAAAAAGGAAGCGTTCCCACATCAGAAACCAGGACAGGGCACCGTGTTTCGGGGAGAAGGGTGACAGGGTCCCCGTGCGAATTGAGGACAGGCAGCAGAATTGTATTGCAGATATTGCAGCTCAAACTGGGCATTCATGTGATGCTGCAAATCCTAGCAACTGTAGTAGCAGCAGTAGCAGCAGAATTATATTCAACCAGAATATAATCTCTCAGTCTACCATTACCATGTAGCCGATCTCCGGTTCAGTGATGAGTGTGGGTGAACATGCCACGGTCAGAACCGAGTGTACCTTAACCTGATGACAACCCATTCAAGCTACCGCACTTAGATTAACAAACAGCAGAAATAACATCTGATAGAGAGGGCGCAATGACCCCAAGACTGTGACCATTTCTTTTAAAACCAGGTATGAATTACTGCTTGCCTGTCTACTCTTACTCTTATGTATTAGAAAAATCCTTGTTCCTTTTGTTCGAGACGTTTCAAGAACTTCCCTCCTATTACAATTTTGTTTACATCATTGAAATACATACTGTGCCTTCCCCTCTGAGAAAAGATGTAAAACATGGGTGTACATTATCTGTCTGCTCCCTGTAGCCAATTCTTCAGTTACACCCTCCAATTATCCTCAGTGTACTTTCCTGACTTAATTTCTACCTAAGGTCACACACTCATCTTGACTTTTTTTACATATGCTCGGAAAAGCTCGTGCTCTTGTTTTTGTATTTCTTGCTAATTTACTAAACCATGTATTTTCTCCCTTTTTCCTCACTTTCTAGATTCATGCAGTCATATAGCGCACAAACGGACCCTTTGCTCCAACTTGTCCATGCTGACTAAACTAGTCCCATCTGATTGCATTTTGTCCATATGCCTCTAAACTTTTCCCATTCATATGTTTGCCCTAATGAGTTTTCAATGTTGTCGCTGTACTTGCATCTCCTGCTCTTCCTCTAACAGCTCATTCCGTATACACACGTCACCCTCTGTACATTTAGAATCTTCCCTCTTTCACCTTAAACCGATACTTTCTATGGTTGAACTCCCCCTTCCCG
Source organism: Chiloscyllium plagiosum (assembly GCF_004010195.1). Classification (NCBI taxonomy): domain Eukaryota; kingdom Metazoa; phylum Chordata; class Chondrichthyes; order Orectolobiformes; family Hemiscylliidae; genus Chiloscyllium; species Chiloscyllium plagiosum. Next base: position 3,921 of record NW_025196529.1, read on the forward strand.
TGGAAAAGACCTTGGCTGGTCAATCATTCGGGGGAAATTCTGCATGTGGCTGAACACATGATCAGCGGAGGCTGACTCCATTCTCCAAGTTTCTCCATCTCTGTTATTTCTGTTTGATGATGCCACATTCCTTTGAGCTGCATCTAATGTGACCTCATTTTCCTTCAAACCAGAAATCCCCTAACTCTGGGGGACAAGGACTTCAGCTGTCACTGTCCTATCTCCCACGGTGTTGCCCTCAATCCGTCTCTACCATCCCAGATCAATGATAGATCCCTCCTTGTACACACTTCCTCCTGCACTAGAATCCATATTCACATAATCATCTTACACCATTTCCACCATCTCCAGCAGGACAGCACCATCAAACATATCTTCCCCTCCCGCCCACTGTCAGTATGTCACAGGGACTGTTCCCTCTGTGTCACCCCCCATCACCCCGAACACTTCCCCACTCCCCCATGGCACGTTCCCATGCAATTGCAGAAACTTCAAAACTTGCTCATTCACCTCTTCACTCCTCACTGTCCAAGGCCCCAAACATACCTTCTAGATGAAGCAGCATTTCATTTGTAAACTTTCAATCTGGTCTCCTATCATTGTTGCTCACAATGCAGTCTCTCTATATTGGCGAGACCAAACATAGACTGCTTTGAGGAACTCTCCCACTCTGTCTGTAAAAATAACCCAGACCTTCTAATTTCTTGCTGTTTCAATAACCTACCTTGCTCTCATGCTAACATTTCGGCCCTAGGCTGCTGCAATGTTCCAAGGAAGCACAACCCAAGCTCGAGTAACAACTCACTTTACACTTTCGTACGTTGCATCCGAAAGGAGTTTATGTACAATTTCATAACTTCACAGTCTGACCCCATTATAACTGCTCTCCAGTTTCCATACATTCTCCCTCCTGGCCTACCTATG
>NW_025196530.1:0-609 GCF_004010195.1 Chiloscyllium plagiosum
AAAGCGGACCATGACACCAGTACTTCATCTCGAAGCTCACTGATGATGTTACCTAATATGGTGATGCAATGTCTGAAAATGAACCTTCTAGCTCAGTGAGCAAACCTACACACAGAAAGGAACTCAAGACAATTACAATCAGTGGAGGAAGAAGTAAACAAAAGGATTGGTGAGGGCAGAGTGATGGATGTGATCTATATGGACTTTAGTAAGGCATACGACAAGGTTGCCCATGGGAGACCTGTAGCAAGTTTAGATCTCATGGAATACAGGGAGGACTAGACATTTAGATATAGAACTGACTTGAAGGGAGAAGATAGAGGGTGGTGATGGAGAGTTGCTTTTCAGACTCGAGGCCTGGGACCAGTGGAGTGCCACAAGGATCAGTGCTGGGTCAACAGCTTTTCATCATTTATCCAAATGATTTGGAAGTGAATGTGGAAGGTGTAGTTAATAAGTTTGAAGATGACACCAAAATTGGAGGTGTAGTGGACAGCAAAGAAGTTTACATCAGATTACAATGGGATCTTAATCAGATGGGCCAATGGGCTGAGAAGTGGCAGTTGGAGTTTAATTTAGATAAATGTGAGGTGCTGCATTTTGGAAAAG
>NW_025196530.1:1484-2483 GCF_004010195.1 Chiloscyllium plagiosum
GCACTATACACACACACATATGCACGTTCTCTCACAGACACTCACAAGGCCCCCCACCCACACACACACACACAAACCCACATGCACACATACACATGTACATTTGTGGGGTGAATTTGTTCTTGCAGAGTTACATTGTACTTTGCTCAAAACCTGCATGAATTTATGTAAGATTCTGTTAATTCATTTTTCATAATGTTTAGAATCAGTCTAAACATTATGGCACGGATAGCAGCACACAGGGAGCTAACACCTTCAATACATTTTCTGAGCTGACACCAATTGTTAAATTCACTTGAGAATGTAACTTTTAAAAAAGGTTTTGCAATTTACAAATGAAAGAAGTGAAACTAACATGGTCATTCTAACAGACGAGAGACTTAACAAACAATCAAGGTATTTTTCAATGTATAATTTCAGTTACATCACACTGTAAACTTTTTCTATAAATTCTGTGTGTTACAATCATGTACTCTATAACCATCTGATGAAGGAGCAACACTCCGAAAGCTAGTGCTTCCAATTAAACCAGTTGGACAATAACCTGGTGTTGTGTGATTTTTAACTTTGTACGTCACAGTCCAACACTGGCATCTCCAAATCATGTAAATATAAATTCAGCATTCTCATGTATCTCCACAATGAAGTGTGCTAAACACAGAGGAGCTCTGGGGCGGCTTTTGATGCAGCATAAGTGGGGGAAAAAGAGAAAAATTCACCTAATCTTTCTTCATCAGTATTGAGTGTTTCAAGAAATCGCAGAATGGTTATGGGGCAGAAGGAGGCTGTTCAGTCCATCCAGTATGCACATCTCTCTGAATGAGCATCATGACTCAGTGCCATTTCCCTCTGGTTTTTTTCCTGTGCCCTCACACATTATTTCCATTTAAATGACCATTTAATGCTTCTTGCCTGCCTCATTGAACCTACCTCCGTCACATTTCCAGGCAGCGCATTCCGGACTCTGCTGTGTGAGAGAAGTTTTTTTTTGCAAGTCAC
>NW_025196530.1:2524-4844 GCF_004010195.1 Chiloscyllium plagiosum
AGGACAATATCCAGTCTCTAGCTGATAAGTGGCAAGTAACACCACACTGAACCCCACCCAAACCACCTTCTCAAGGGCAACTTGGGATAGGCAACAAATACTGGCCAACCAGTAAACCCCCATGACCCGTGGGGTCACGGTGGCTCAGTGTTTAGCACTGCTGCCTCACAGCACCAGGGACCCAAGTTTGATTCCAGCCTCGGGTAACTTTCTTGTGGGTGGCACAGTGGTTAGCACTGCTGCCTCACAGCGCCAGAGACCCGGGTTCAATTGCAGAGGAACTGGATGCTTGCTCCACACTGTGTGGAGTTTGCACATTCTCCCCGTGTCTGCGTGGGTTTCCTCCGGGTGCTCCGGTTTCCTCCCACAGTCCAAAGATGTGCAGGTCAGGTGAATTGGCCATGATAAATTGCCCGTAGTGTTAGGTTTAAGGGGTAAATGTAGAGGAATGGGTGGGTTGCGCTTCGGCGGGTCGGTGTGGGCTTGTTGGGCCGAAGAGCCTGTTTCCACACTGTAAGTAATCTAATCTAATCTAATCTAATCATGGCTGAATATTAAAAGAAACTGGGGAACCATTCAGCCTGAAAAATGCCCGCGAGTCTTTTTTCACTACAACAATTTGTACCCATGGTGCTACTGTCTTGCTGATTCCTGAGATATCACTTTCCTGTCATATCTGTTGTGTTGCAACGCATCAAGTGTCTTTCAGAAAACGCTATATACCACATCCACAGCATTACTCTCATCATCTCTCTGTCTTTAGTGAACCTTCTCTTAAAAAACCAATGCCAACTCTTTGGGATTAACCTACATTTTTCAATGAAGCTAGATTCATTTTATATTGAAGATTTGTTTCAAGAAGTAGCCCTTCACTGAAGTTACACTGATCGGTCTGTAACTGCTGGGATTATCCTTACAACCTAAACAAAGGCACAGTGTTTTCATTTCTCCAGTTCTCTGTTACTTTCCCCGAGTCTGAGGAAGACTGGGAGCAAGCATCCAGTTCCTCTGCAATTTACACTCTCACTTCCTTCAATATTCTCCGATCATTTGGTTCCAGTGTCCTATCACCTTTAAGTAGCATGGTCTATCTAATGCCCCTCCTTATCAATTTTAAGGACTGAGTTTCCTCTTCAGTCACTACAGCCTGGGCAGCATTTCCTTCCTGAGGAAAGACGGATCAAAAATATTCATTTAACATTTCAGTCATGTTCCTTGCCTCCAAGTGTAAATCTTATTGGTTGTCTCTAATTGGCCACACTCTTCCATTTTTTGCTGTTTATATGTTCTATCAAAGACATGAGGATTCCCCTTTGTATGAGCTTCCAGTCTTCATTCTTAACCTCTCTTGGCTGCTCTTACTTTGTGTTTTCACCTCCCATCCGAACCTTCTGCTTTCAGCTTGGCTCTCATTTGCATTTCCTCCCTGGGGCCTGCCATAAACATGTGATTCTTCTGAAGGGGATCGCTGAGGAGATTGTGATGGTGTTCGTGATCTTTCAGGAATCACTGGAGTCGAGGGGGGGAGCGGTTGCTGAGGGAGAGTAGATGGTTGCAGGGTTACAAAGGACTGGAAAATGGCTTAGATAACGCCCTTGTTCAAGAAATAAGGGAGGGAGGCAGAAGACAGGAAATTATAATCGGTTAACTTGACCTCAATCATTGGTCAGATTTGAGACTGAAATTTAGGGATGAGATTGCAGGGTGCTTGGAAGAGCATGGTAAAATAGGGCTGCGTCAGCATGGCTTCATCAAAGGGAGGTCATGCCTGACAAACCTGTTCGTGTTCTTTGATGAGGTAAGAAGCAAGTTCGACAAAGGAGACCCAGTGGATGTTATCTATTTGGATTTGCAGAAGGTCTTTGACAAGGTGCCGCACAGGGCACTGTGACACAAGATAAATCACACGGTGTAAGGGGCAAGATACTGGTAAGGGTAGAGGATTGGCTGGGGTTGGAAGAAGGCAGAGAGTGGGGATAAAGGGGTCTTTTTCAGGAAGGCAGACTAGCAGAGTACCACAGGAGTCAGTGTTGGGACCACAACTATTCATGCTATACATTAATGATCTGGATGAAGGAACTGAGGGCATTGTTAGTACATTTAGAGATGACACCCGTAATGTCTATCTCCTTTTGCATCCTAGGAGCACTGAATTTGTTTTCCCTACCTTCTCTTTTTAAGGGAATGTACCTCAACTGTCCCTCTACCCATCTGTGCTTTGAAGGTAACCCATTGCTCAGCTGGTGGTTTTCTTGCCAGTCTTCGGATCCAGTCTATTCAATCCTGTTCTGCTTTTGCCCTGTTGATCTCAGCTCTCTCT
>NW_025196531.1:0-1137 GCF_004010195.1 Chiloscyllium plagiosum
CACTGAGTTACCGTGCCGCCCCTCACTGAGTAACCGTGCCGCCCCTCACTGAGTCACCATGCCGCACCTCACTGAGTCACCGTGTAGCCACTCACTGAGTCACCGTGTAGCCACTCACTAAGTAACTAGATGGCCCCTCAATGAGTCACCGTGCGGCCCCTCACTATGTCACCGTGCCTCCCCTCACTGAGTCACCGTACTGCCCCTCACTGAGTTACCGTGCCGCCCCTCACTGAGTAACGGTGTGGCCCTTCACTGAGTAACTGTGCCGCCTCTCACTGATTCACCGTGTGGACCCTCACTGAGTCACCAAGTGGCCCCTCACTGAGTCACCGTGCCACCCTTCACTGACTAAACATGTCGCCCCTCACTGAGTCACCGTGCCACCCCTCAATGAGTCACCGTGCCGCCCCTCACTGAGTCACTGTGCCGCCCCTCACTGAGTCACCGTGCCACCCTTCACTGACTAAACATGTCGCCCCTCACTGAGTCACCGTGCCACCCCTCACTGAGTCACCATGCCGCTCCTCACTGAGTCACCGTGCCGCCTCTCACAGATTCACCGTGTGGCGCCTCACTGAGTCACGGTGTGGCCCCTCACTGAGTCACCGTGCCGCCCCTCACTGAGTAAAGGTGTGGCCCCTCACTGAGTCACAGTGTGGCCCCTCACTGAGTTACCGTGCCGCCCCTCACTATATCACCGTGCCGCCCCTCACTAAGTCACCGTACTGCCCCACACTGAGTCACCCTGCCGCCCCTCACTGAGTCACCAAGTGACCCCTCACTGAGTCACCATGTGGCCCCTCACTGAGTCACCTTGTTGCCCCTCACGGAGACCGTGCCGCCTCTCACTGAGGCACCGTACTGCCCATCACTGAGTCACCGTGCCGCCCCTCACTGAGTCACCGTGCCACCCCTCACTGAATAACCATGCCGCCCCTCACTGAGTAACCGTGCCGCCCCTCACTGAGTCACCGTGCCGCCTCTCACTATGTCACCGTGCCGCCCCTCACTGAGTCACTGTGTAGCCACTCACTAAGTAACCAGGTGGCCCCTCACTGAGTCACCGTGCGGCCCCTCACTATGTCACCGTGCCGCCCCTCACTGAGTCACCGTACTGCCCCTCACTGAGTCACG
>NW_025196531.1:2352-4845 GCF_004010195.1 Chiloscyllium plagiosum
GCACCGTACTGCCCATCACTGAGTCACCGTGCCGCCCCTCACTGAGTCACCAAGTGACCTCTCACTGAGTCACCGCGTGGCCCCTCACTGTGTCTTTGTGCTGCACCTCACTGAGTAATTGTGCCGCCCCTCACTGAGTCACCATTCCGCTCCTCACTGAGTAACTGTGTGGCCCCTCACTGAGTCTCCGTGCCGCCCCTCATTGAGTCTCCGTGCCACCCCTCACTGAGTCACCGTGCCGGCCCTCACTGAGTCACTGTGCTGCCTCTCACAGATTCACCATGTGGCCCCTCACTGAGTCACCGAGTGGCCCTTGACTGAGTCACCAAGTGGCCCCTCACTGAGTCACCGTGCCACCCCTCACTGAGTCACCGTGCCGCACCTCACTGAGTCACTGTGCCGCCTCTCACGGATTCACCGTGCCACCCCTCATTGAGTCACCAAGTGACCCCTCACTGAGTCACTGCGTGGCCCCTCACTGTGTCTCCATGCCACACCTCACTGTGTAACTGTGTGACCCCTCACTGAGTCACCGTGCCGCCCCTCACTGAGTCTCCGTGCCACCCCTCACTGAGTCTCTGTGCCATCCCTCACTGAGTCTCCGTGCCGCCCCTCACTGAGTAACCGTGCGGCCCCTCACTGAATCACTGTGCCGCCCCTCACTGAGTCACCGTGCCAACCTTCACTGACTAAACGTGTCACCCCTCACTGGGTCACCGTGCCACCCCTCAATGAGTCACCGTGCCGCCCCTCACTGAGTCACCGTGCTGCCTCACACAGATTCACCGTGTGGCCCCTCAGTGAGTCACCAAGTGGCTCCTCACTGAGTCACCAAGTGGCCCCTCACTGAGTGACCGCGTGGCCCCTCACCGAGACACCGTGCCACCCCTCACTGAGTAATTGTGCCGCCCCTCACTGAGTCACCGTGCCGCTCCTCACTGAGTAACTGTATGGCCCCTCACTGAGTCACCAAGTGGCCCCTCACTGAGACACCGTGCCATCCCTCACTGAGTCTCCGTGCCGCCCCTCACTGAGTAACCATGCGGCCCCTCACTGAATCACTGTGCCGCCCCTCACTGAGTCACCGTGCCAACCTTCACTGACTAAACGTGTCACCCCTCACTGAGTCACTGTGCCGCCTCTCACGGATTCACCATGTGGACCCTCACTGAGTCACCAAGTGGCCCCTCACTGAGTCACCGAGTGGCCCCTCACTGAGTCACCAAGTGGCCCCTCACTGAGTCACCGTGCCACGCCTCACTGAGTCACTGTGCCGCCCCTCACTGATTCACCGTGCTGCCCCTCACTTAGTCACCGTGCCGCCTATCACAGATTCACTGTGTGGCCCCTCACTGAGTCACTAAGTGGCCCCTCACTGAGTCACCAAGTGGCCCCTCACTGAGTCACCACGTGGCCCCTCACTGAGTCACCGTGCCGCCCCTCACTGAGTAAAGGTGTGGCCCCTCACTGAGTCACAGTGTGGCCCCTCACTGAGTAATCGTGTGGCCCCTCACTGAGTCACCGCGTGGCCCCTCACTGAGTCACCGTGTGGCCCCTCACTGAGTCACCGCGTGGCCCCTCACTCAGTCACCAAGTGGCCCCTCACTGAGTCACCGTGCAGCCCCTCACTGAGCCAACCTGCCGCCTATCACGGAGACCGTGCTGCCCCTCACTGAGTAACCATGCCGCCTCTCACTATGTCGCCGTTTCGCCCCTCACTGAGTCACCGTGTAGCCACACACTAAGAAACCAGGTGGCCCCTCACTGAGTCACGGTGCGGCCCCTCACTATGTCACCGTGTCGCCCCTCACTAAGTCACCGTACTGCCCCTCACTGAGTCACCAAGTGACCCCTCACTGAGTCATCTTGTCACCCCTCACGGAGACCATGCCGCCCCTCACTGAGTCACCGTGCCGCCCCTCACTGAGTAACCATGCCGCCTCTCACCATGTCGCCGTGCCGCCCCTCACTGAGTCACCGTATAGCCACTCACTAAGTAACCAGGTGGCCCCTCACTGAGTCACCGTGTGGCCCCTCACTATGTCACCGTGCCGCCCCTCACTGAGTCACCGTACCGCCCCTCACTGAGTCACCGTGCCGCCCCTCACTGAGTAACGGTGTGGCCCGTCACTGAATAACTGTGCCGCCCCTCATTGAGTCACCATGTAGCCACTCACGAAGTAACCAGGTGGCCCCTCACTGAGTCACCGTGCCACCCCGCACTGATTCACCAAGTGGCCCCTCACTGCGTCACCGCGTGCCCCCTCACTGTGTCTCCGTGCCGCACCTCACTGAGTAATTGTGCCGCACCTCACTGAGTAACTGTATGGCCCCTCACTGAGTCACTGTGCCGCTCCTCACTGAGTAACTGTATGGCCCCTCACTGAGTCACCATGCCACCCCTCAATGAGTCACCGTGTCGCCCCTCACTGAGTCACTGTGCCGCCTCTCACTGATTCGCCGTGTGGACCCTCACTGAGTCACCAAGTGGCC
>NW_025196532.1:0-1775 GCF_004010195.1 Chiloscyllium plagiosum
ACATGCAGGGCTGCTGACTAAAGTCTGCAGAATCGGATCATTGTGATTTATTTAACATTTCTCCAGAATATTAAACTCAAGTCCAATTTGAGAATTTATGAACATCACCCAACCTGAATTCCAAATGTCAGAATAAATTTATCAGAAAGTTGCAGCACAAATCGAGGCCACAAGGCCTATCCTGCATGTGTTGGCTGTAATAGAATGACCCAGACTTTACAGCGTTCTGTACTCACCAATGAGAGCAACAATTTCAGACTGCATACTCTGCCCTCCATGTTGTTATAATCTGTTTTTTCTTTGACAGCTGCTCACCTTGTTTCCTGGTTTCTTTCCCAGCCCTAACTCCATTCCCCATGGCCTTGAGGGACTACCATTTCTGCAATTTAATCTTTTCTGCCTTCCCCCGTGTGACAGACTGTCCTTTTGTCCTTGTCTCACCCCCACCTTGCTCACAACTCGTCACATTTCTGATGGTTCCCAGACCTCTGTGACTTCACAGCGCCCCCTGGGTGAGTGGCACGAGTTTTGAATTCTCTTCCTTATGAGATAATTGGAAATCTTTCTGGCTGCAGTTTCCCCCTGATTTTATTTTGGAAAAAAAAGAGGATTTGCGTCAGAGTCAAGTATTTGCGAGCCTTCATCCACAATCCTAAGCAATTAGACATAATATGTGACCCTCCCACGGACGTGCAGGTTTGATTGATTGGCTGTGCTAACATGGATTGTAGTGTGTAGGTTAGGTGGGTTGGATTAGCCATGCTAAATGTGGGGTTATGGAGGTAGGGTGGGACAGCAGGTCATTGCAGACTCGATGGACCTAATAGTCTCTTTGTGTGCCTAAGGGATTCTGTAATTCTAACTACTTGTGATTGTTGTCACATTTTCCTAAGCCCAGGTTCATTCAACTCAGGTACACGTGCTGCCTTTTTTTTAAAGATTAGATTAGGTTACATTACAGTGTGGAAACAGGCCCTTCGGCCCAACAAGTCCACACCGACCCGCCAAAGCGAAACCCACCCATACCCTACATCAATTTCACACTGTATGTGAGAGTGGGAATGAATGTGTAAATATAAATACTCCAACCGAAACTCGTCACAAGTCAGGAACGGGTTCTGCTACTAGCATCACTCAACAGGAAAATAAAGGTTCAGTCACAAATCTGACAGAAACGCAATGGTTATTAATCACCAGGAAAGGCTTAACATCTTAAAACTCTTAAGAAAAGAGGAGGCTGAGAGACAACCTGGTACAAGTAGGAAGCTTTGTGTCTGTGTTTTCAGAGATTTGAGGTTGAAATCATTGGGCTGGAAGCATGTTTCATTGCCCCAGGTCATCAAAGGTGCTATCTAAATGTGCATCTTTCTTTCTGCCGATCTGTCTGAGTCAACAGTCAGATGGATAGGTAATTGTCTGAGTGTTTTCCCGAATCCCTGATTGTGAGGGGAGGCAGATTCACTCTCAGGTGCCAGCTGCCTCTAGTCCACCCACATGGGCATGTTGAAGAGCATGACAGGAGAATGGATTTAAACCGAGAATTCAATGCCAGAATGAAATAGGAAGAAGGAAATAAACGGGACTTTTGGATCCCACGGGATAGAGACTCCAGGATTAGTCCTTGTTGGCATTCCCGTTGTCACACGAGGCAGCATTCCATGATGAGAGTTAAATCCGGGTGGCAGTGGAGGGAGCCACTGAACATTAGCAGGTTTAGTTCAAACACAGGAGGTTTGTACAGTCAGTAACAGTGTGTTAGACATGGATGTGAAGTG
>NW_025196532.1:2182-3899 GCF_004010195.1 Chiloscyllium plagiosum
AGGAGGATGTGCTCAATCAGAATAAAACGTATTTTGGTCTTTCACTTTTAATTCAACTGCAAAAATTAATCATGATCATTTCAGAAATAAGATAATAGGCCAGAAATCAACTCTTCATGTCATTAGATTAGATTACTTACAGTGTGGAAACAGGCCCTTTGGCGAAGCGCCCCGACGAAGCGCAACCCACCAATACCCCTACATTTACCCCTTACCTAACACTACGGTCAATTTAGCATGGTCAATTCACCTCACCTGCACATCTTTGGACTGTGGGAGGAAACCGGAGCACCATGAGAAAACCCACGCAGTCACGGGGAGAACGTGCAAACTCCACACAGTCAGTCGCCTGAGGCGGGAATTGAACCTCTCTGTACCTGTGTCTCACTTGAGTTCACCGAGACATTCATTCAATCTGACCGCTTTATAAACCCTGCCCGGATATTTCCTTAGAGGGCTCAGAATGAAATATTCACTGAATTGTCACTGCGCCACCGTGCCGCCCATTGAGTCTGAGAAACTGTTAATTCTAACCTAGTCCAGCCTACATGTGAATCTAGACACTGAATAACGTGGTTGACTCTGAACCATCTCTTGGGCAGTTCGAATGGATGACAAATGCTGCCCCAGCAAGTGATGCCGTGATCCCACAAACAAACAAAACAAATCCAATCGCTGTGGTTAGTTGTGAACTGCCCGGTGTTATTGGAAGAGGATGAATGGGACGGTTTATGGGGTAAAGGGAGAAGAATGGCATTCAGTGAGGTGATCCTTTGGAGAACTGATGAGCCAATCAGCCTCCTTTTCCGCAGTAGCAATTCAGTGAATATTTCATTCTGAGCACTCTAAGGAAATATCCGGGCAGGGTTTATAAAGACGTCAGATTGAATGAGTGTCTCGGTGAACACAAGTGAGACACAGGTACAGAGAGGTTTTGGGATGGATTAAATTATATTTTATACATTTGCATAGTCATCAACATTACAGTAGTTAAAAGTGGGATTGATCAAGGGAGTGGAATTAGAGCAGCAAATAAATCTTAAACATTTATGCATCGAAAGGGGATGCTGGATAAAGATACCGTAGTTGGTGCTTATTTTATTTCAGGTACAGCAGCCTAGGAGCACATCCTTCCTGTATCTATCCTCTCGAGCTCTTGAAGATTTTTGTTCCTTTGAAGTGTTTAATGTTTAGATACTCCAGAGAAGACAGCTTCAAGCTCCTCAATCTCTCCTGCCAGGGCATGTTACTGGCTGCTTCATGGACTGGAACTGGCAATTGAGACTGAAAGGTTACTGAATAAAATATCTTCAATGGTATTAACAGACGTGAGTGGTTTTAGGAAAATGACCTTCGCTTACAGGCATTGAGTGTCAGAGCACTTCCTGTTGTGGGGCATCCTGTTTAGATTCAATCTATTGATAACTGTTATAACTGACTTGCAGTGGCTCTGTCAAAGTGGTCAGAGCATTATGGCTGTCATCGAAGCTGGTAACAAACTTCCCATGGGTTAAAAATCGTAAATGATAGAGTATTTACGAGGTCTGATAGCACTGTTGGAGTATTGATGTTGTTGTTAATCACATTAATAACTCGGCTGGAGTTGACTGAATTTATATTGTCTCTTTCTGAATCTCAGGATGTCTCTCTGGGCAATAAGTCTCCAATAAACAGAAATGTGACAATGCACAGGGATCATCTGTTTTGATTTAAATTG
>NW_025196532.1:4079-4846 GCF_004010195.1 Chiloscyllium plagiosum
TCGCTTACAGGCATTGAGTGTCAGAGCACTTCCTGTTGTGGGGCATCCTGTTTAGATTCAATCTATTGATAACTGTTAGAACTGACTTGCAGTGGCTCTGTCAAAGTGGTCAGAGCATTATGGCTGTCATCGAAGCTGGTAACAAACTTCCCATGGGTTAAAAATCGTAAATGATAGAGTATTTACGAGGTCTGATAGCACTGTTGGAGTATTGATGTTGTTGTTAATCACATTAATTCGGCTGGAAAGGCTGAATTTATATTGTCTCTTTCTGAATCTCAGGATGTCTCTCTGGGCAATAAGTCTCCAATAAACAGAAATGTGACAATGCACAGGGATCATCTGTTTTGATTTAAATTGGGATTATAGCACTGCTGCTTCACAGCACCAGGTACAAGGTTGGAGTCCAGCCTTAGTCAACAGACTGCGTGGAGTTTGCATATTCCCCTATGATTGTGTGTGCCCACTCCAGGTGCTCTGGTTTCCTCCCACAGTTCAAAGATTTGTGGGTTAGGTGGATCAGTTGTGCGAAATTGTCCACAGTGTCCAGGATTGTGCAGACTTGGTGGATCAGCCATGGGAAATGCAGTGTTACAGGGATGGAGTGCTCAGGTGGGATGCTCTTTGGATGGTTGGTGGGGTTTGATGGGCCAATGCTCTCCTGCCACACTGTTGGGATTCTTTTCTATGATTGAGGATAAAGCAGGATGCCCTTGGAGAAGGAGTATGTGGTTTGTATCAATGCTCTCGATGCCTTTGGATAGAGG
>NW_025196533.1:0-4846 GCF_004010195.1 Chiloscyllium plagiosum
CGACATACCTCCCACTGTGCATTAACCACCACGGTCCGACATACCTCCCACTGTACAGTAACCATCACAGCCCGTCATACCCCCCAATGTACAGTAAGCATCACGGCCGATATACCTCTCGCTCTACAGTAACCATCACCGCTCGACATACCTCCCACTATACAGTAAACATCACGGCCCGACATACCTCCCAATGTACAATAACCATCACTGCCTGATATACCTCCCACTGTACAGTAACCGTCACGGCCCGACAGACTTCCCACTGTAAAAAAAACCATCACGGTCCTACATATCTCCCGCTGTACATTAAACACACGGCCTGACATACCTCCCACTGGACAGTAACCATTACGTCCCGACACACTTCCCACAGTACAGTAACCATCACGTCCCGACATACCTCTCAATGTTCAGTAACCATCACGGCTCGACATAGCGTCCACTGTGCAGTAACCATCACGTCCTGACATACCTCCCACAGTACAGTAACCATCATGGCCCGACATACCTCCCACTGTACAGTAACCATCACGATCCGACATACCTCCAACAGCACAGTAACCAGCACGACCCGATATACCTCCCACTGTACAGTCACCATCACGGCCCAACAGACCTCCCACTGTACAGTAACCATGACGGCCCGTCAAACCTCCCACGGTACAGTAACCACCACGGTCCGACATACCTCCCGCAGTACAGTATCCGCCATGGCCCGACATACCTCCCACTGTACAGTAACTATCACGGCCGATATACCTCTCGCTCTGCAGTAACCATCACAGCTCGACATACCTCCCACTGTACAATAAACATCACGGCCCGACATAACTCCCAATGTACAATAACCATCACTGCCTGCCATACCTCACACTGTACAGTAACCGTCGCGGCCCGACAGACTTCCCACTGTACAAAAACCACCACGGTCCGAAATACCTCCCGCTGTACAGTAACCATTACGTCCCAACATAGTTCCCACAGTACAGAAACCATCACATCCCGACATACCTCCCAAAGTTCAGTAACCATCACGGCTCGACATAGCGTTCACTGTGCAGTAACCATCACGTCCCGACATACCTCCCACAGCACAGTAACCATCATGGCCCGACATACCTCCCACTGTACAGTAACCATCACGATCCGACATACCTCCCACAGCACAGTAACCATCACGGCACGATATACCTCCTGGTGTACATTAACCACCACGGCCCGACATACCTCCCACTGTACAGTAACCATCACGGCCCGACAGACCTCCCACTGTACAGTAACCATGACGGCCCGTCAAACCTCCCACTGTACAGTAACCACCACGGTCCGACATACCTTCCGCTGTACTGTAAACGCCATGGCCCGACATACCGCCCACTGTACAGTAACCATCACATCCCGACATACCTCCCACAGTTTAGTAACCATCATGGCCCGACATACCTCCCACTGTACAGTAACCATCACGTCCCGACATACCTCCCACAGTACAGTAGCCATCACGGCCCGACATACCTCCCACTGTACAGTAACCGTAACGTACCGATATACCTCCCTCAGTACAGTAACCACCCACGGTCCGACATATCTCCTGGTGTACAGTAACCACCACGGCCTGACATACCTCCCACTGTACAGTAACCATCACGGCCCGACATACCTCCCACTGTACAGTAACAATCACGGCCCGACATACCTCCCACTGTACAGTAACCATCACTCCGCGACATACCTCCCACAGTACAGCAACCATCATGGCCAGACATACCTCCCACTGTACAGAAACCATCATGGCCCGACATAACTCCCACTGTACAGAAACCGTCACGAAACGACATTCCTCCCACTGTACAGTAACCATCATGGCCCGTCACACCTCCCTCTGTACAGTAACCATCACGGCCCGACATATCTCACACTGTATTGTAAACATCACGGCCCAACATACCTCCAACTGTACAGTAACCATCACGTCCCGTCATACCTCTCACTGTACAGTAACCGTCACGGGCTGACACACCTCCCACTTTAATGTAACCGTCACGGTCCGACATACTTTCCACTGTGCAGTCACCATCACGGCCAGACTTACCTCCAACTGTACAGTAACCAACACGGGCCGACATAGCGTCCACTGTGCAGTAACCATCATGTCTCGACATACCTCCCACAGTACAGTAACCATTATGGCCCGTCAAACCTCCCACTGCACAGTAACCACCACGGTCGGACATACCTCCCGCTGTACAGTAACCATCACGTCCCGACATATTTCCCACAGTATAGCAACCATCACGTCCCGACATAACTCCCACTCTACAGTAACCATGACGGCCCGTCATACCTCCCGCTGTACAGTAACCAGCACGGTCCGACATACCTCCAGGTGTACTGTAACCACCACGGCCCGACATACCTCCCACTGTACTGTAACCATCACGGCCCGACATACCTCCCACTGTACAGTAACCATCACAGTCCGAAATACCTCCCACTGTACAGTAACCATCACGGCCCGACATGCCTCCCGCTGTACAATAACCATCACCCTCCGACATACCTCCCACTCTACAGTGAACATCACGACTCGACTTATCTCCCACTGTGCAGTAACCATCACGGCCCTACTTACCTCCCACTGTACTGTAACCATCACTGCCCGTCATACCTCCCAGTGTTCAGTAACCCTCACGGCCCGACTTATCTCCCACTAGACAGTGACCATCACGGCCCGACATACCTCCCACTGTACAATAACCATCACTCCCCGACTTATCTCCCACTGTCCAGTAACCGTCACGGCCCAACATACCTCTCACTGTACAGTAACCATCACGGCCAGACATACCTCTCAAAGTACAGTAACCATCACGGCCCGACGTAACTCCCACTGTACAGTAACCATCACGGCCTGACATACCTCCCACTGTACAGTAACCATCACACCACGGCATACCTCCCACTGTACAGTAAGCATTTCGGCCTGGCATACCTTCCACTGTACAGTAACTATCACCGCCCTACATACCTCCCTTTGTCCTGTAACCATCACTGCCCGACATTCTCCCACTGTACAGTAACCGTCACGGCCCTACTTCACCCCCCACTGTACTGTAACCAAGACTGCCCTACTGTAACCATCACTGCCCGTCATACCTCCCAGTGTTCAGTAACCCTCACGGCCCGACTTATCTCCCACTAGACAGTGACCATCACGGCCCGACATACCTCCCACTGTACAATAACCATTACTCCCCGACATATCTCTCACTGTCCAGTAACCGTCACAAGACGACATATCTCCCACTGTACAGTCACCATCCCAGCGCGACATACCCCGCCACTGTCCAGTAACCAACACGGCCCAACATACCTCCCACTGTACAGTAACCATCATGGCCAGACATACCTCTCAAAGTACAGTAACCATCACGGCCCGACGTACCTCCCACTGTACAGTAACCATCACGGCCTGACATACCTCCCACTGTACAGTAACCATCACACCACGGCATACCTCCCACTGTACAGTAAGCATTTCGGCCTGGCATACCTCCCACTGTACAGTAACCATCACCGCCCTACATACCTCCCTTTGTCCTGTAACCATCACTGCCCGACATCCTCCCACTGTACAGTAACCGTCACGGCCCTACTTGACCCCCCCCCCCACTGTACTGTAACCATGACTGCCCGACATACCTCCCACTGTACAGTAACCATCACGGCCAGGCATATCTCCCACTGTACAGTAACCATCACATCCCGACACACCTCCCATTGTACAGTAACCCTCACGGCCCCACATACCTTCCACTCTACGGTAACCATCACGGTACGACATACCTCCCACTGTACAGTAGCCATCACTGGCTGACATACCTCCCACTGTACAGTAACCGTCACGGCCCGACAGACTTCACACTGTACAAAAACCACCACAGTCCGAAATACCTCCCACTGTACATTAAACACACGGCCTGACATATCTCCCACTGGACAGTAACCATTACGTCCCGACATACTTCCCACAGTACAGTAACCATCACGTCCCGACATACCTCCCACTGTGCAGTAACCATCACGGCTCGACATAGCGTCCACTGTACAGTAACCATCACGTCCCGACATACCTACCACAGTGCAGTAACCATCATGGCCTGAAATACATCCCACTGTACAGTAACCATCACGATCCGACATACCTCCCACAGCACAATAACCATCACGGCCCGATATACCTCCCACTTTACAGTAACCATCACGGCCCGACAGACCTCCCACTGTACAGTAACCATGACGGCCCGTCAAACCTCCCACTGTACAGTCACCACTACGGTCCGACATACCTCCCGCTGTACAGTAACCGCCATGGCCCGACATACCTCCCACTGTACAGTAACCATCACACCCCGACATACCTCCCACAGTTTAGTAACCATCACGGGCCGACATACCTCCCACTGTACAGTAACAATAACGTCCCGAAATACTTCCCACAGTACATAAACCATCACGTCCCGACATACCTCCCACAATACAGTAGTCATCACGGCCCGACATACCTCCCACTGTACAGTAACCATCACATCCCGACATACCTCCCACAGTTTAGTAACCATCACGTCCCGACATACTTCCCACTGTACAGTAACCATCACATCCCGACATACCTCCCACAGTTTAGTAACCACCACGGTCCGACATACCTCCAGGTGTACTGTAACCACCACGGCCCGACATACCTCCCACTGTACTGTAACCATCACGGCCCGACATACCTCCCACTGTACAGTAACCATCACAGTCCGAAATACCTCCCACTGTACAGTAACCATCACGG
>NW_025196534.1:0-2512 GCF_004010195.1 Chiloscyllium plagiosum
CGACAGACATGATGCTGAGCTGATGCTCGAAATGTCGACTGTCATGCTCCTCAGAAGCTGCCAGACTGGCTGTGCTTTTCCAGGGCCACACTTCCGTACTGTAACCATACAAATGTGAAGAAAAAAATCAACTTATTCCAGACGGTTCGAACTCATCAATTCCTGTCTGGAACTGCTCAGGACTCACAATCGCTGCTGTACTAATTTACTACTTTCAGTGCATTTCCCTCTCCTGATGTTCTAGAAAAACACTTTTCATTTCTATTCGAGCATATCACAACATAATTCTAATTTCCAGGTTCACTTTACACAGTCATAGAACTATTAAAGCTCATTAACAGGCGAATTGTTCCATCATGCCTGCATGACCTCCCTTCTCTCGTGATCTATTGCCTTTTCTCCACATCTCTCCACAGCACCATTGCCAACCAAATAATCATGAAGTGACCGCTTGGAAAGCCTCAATTGAACCTGCCTCCTCCAAAATTCCAGGCAGTACATTCCACACTTAACTATTAGTTCTGTGACAAAATATTTTTACATATCTCCCTTGCTTCTTTTGCATGTTACTTTAATTCCATTCCTTCTCATTTATTTTCGGTGATGTGTGAAAACAGTCTCTCCTTAACTAGTCTATTCAGCACGCTTTTGATATTTAAAATTTCCATCAATCTCCCCTCAGCATTCTTCTGTCTGAGAAAAATAGTTCCTAATTTTTCAACCTTATTACTGGAACTGAAGTTTCTCATTTCTGGAAACTTCCTTGTAAATTACTTCAGCATTCAAACCAATGCATTCACCTCTTTTCTATAATATAGTGCCATGCCCACAACTACGCCAGCTGAGGCCTTCAAACAAGTCCAACATTACCCCCTGCTCTTGTACTCTATGCCTCTGTAAATAAAGCTAAACAGTCTGGATGTTTCATTAACGTCTCGAACTGCCCTTTTACCTTCAGCAATATATGGATACACCCACGTTCTTCCACTCCTGCACCATCGTTAGAACTGTACCTCCTATTTTATATTACCTTTCAGTGTTCATACTTTGCTGCATTGAACATTGTCTCGTTCTATCTGCCAACTACACCAACTCGGGAATTTTCGACATGAGTTCCATTCCCGTCTTTGACCCTTGATTCGAAAGTTATCTGAGCAGTTTATGATTGGCATGCTGATCCTAATATTTGAAAACAAGTTTAACTTCAGTAACATGTAAGAACAGCATCTGCTCCTTTCCCCACAGTCCTTGATTTGATGCACAATTTTCATTAAATTTGGTAAGTGCTGTCATTGAAATCCGTCCATGGATCGTGTTACATAAAGACCACGTAAAAGTACAACATGATCCCTCATTCTCCCCGTCACATAGCTAGTAACAGTTGGGACCATGGGGTGATACTGCATGAGATGTATTCACCCCTCTATGCCTCGCATCACATGGATAGGGAAAGGTGACTCTACTGGGGGTAATTTCTTGAAATCCACATCAGCTGGGTATAAGAAAATGGAGCCATAATGTCTGTGAGAGAGAATGCAGTCTGAGCTGTGTCTGCTATTGGAGACAGTATCGAGAATGTGGTGCTGCAAATGCACAGCAGGTCAGGCGGCATCCAAGGAGCAGAAAGACCAACGTTTCGGGCAACAACCCTTCATCAGAAGTGCAGGTTTATGCCCGATACGTCGATAAACCTGGCCTCAGATCCAGCTTATCTTGTTGTGATTTTCCAGCACCATGCGCTCCACTCTGATCTTCAGCATCTGCAGTCCTCACTTTTCCCCTTTGGAACATATGATCACTGACTGATCCTGGTAAAAAGAAAATACAACAACAATATTGTGAACAAAATGATTCAGCTTTAGACAGTTTCCAGGTTGGGGGAGGTCTTGTACATCAGGGAACGAAACATTCAGCAGCAAAGAAAATAGCTTTTGTTAGCTGAGTTTTAAATAGAAGATATTCATGATGTTGCACAATCTCGAGGGAGGATGGTGACGCATGTCTTGGTCCTCTCAGTGGAAATGCGAAAATGAGCATACTTTTTTTTTAAAATGATTCAAACAATGGAAGCATGTTGAGGAGAAATAGGTCAAAGCAAAGATTAACCCTTGGTGACACCATGTACAAGTAGTGGAAAGAGGGGTCGCAAATCGGTCAGTAGTATTTGTGGTCGAGAGAGTACGCAGTTATTTCTGAAGATAGATGCTGACCGTGAATCTAGAAGAATGAAGGACGGTACCTGAAGGCAGAGAGAGGACAATTGCAGATACAGTGAACATGGGGGAATTGGATCATTGGCAGTTTCATGGGAAGAAGGCTATATCAATAAATTTGTACAAGATGGGCTCTGACAGGGCTAATTTAAAATGCAAACATTAGTGCTGGAGAACTTCGGTAGGTGTGACAGAATCTCTGAATAGAGAATCAGTGTGAGCATTTTGAGTTGAGTATGAATTTTCTTTGGAGGTATACTACTCCACAGATGCTGTCGGACTTGGTAACTTGCACAGGA
>NW_025196534.1:3433-4847 GCF_004010195.1 Chiloscyllium plagiosum
ACTCGCTGGTGTTTTCGTGAGTGTGTTGCTTGAGTGCTTCTTTTCCCACACTCTGATTGAGTGACTGATCTGTATTAATAATGTGTACTTCCTAATTTGCCATCTGGTGGGATAAGTCGCTGAAAACCTTCTCATGTTCTGCGCAGGCAAACCACCTCTGTTCAGTGTGATGGTACCGATATGTGTCCAGGTCAGATGGGTATTGATTCGCTTTCCACACCAACATATTTCCACAATTTCACCCGACTACGACAGAACATGTGGAGAAAGTGAGAACTGCAGACTGCAGATAAGCGTCAAGAGTGTGGTAATGGAAACATACAGCTGGTCAGGCAGCATCTGAGGGGCAGGAGAATCGACGCTTCGGGCACAAGCCCTTCCTGATGAAGGGCATATGCCTGAAATGTCGATTCTCCCGTTTGCCGGATGCTGCATGACCTCTTTGCTTATCCAGCACCACACTCTCGAATATGACTTCACTTGTGTCTGGCCATCGACAGATTCTTGTCCACACAGGGAAAAAAGATTTCTCCCCATTATAAATTAAGATTTAAATTTCCATGTTCAAAATCCAAAAAAAAATAAAGTTACCAGAAATGTGGGAAACTATGAGATTCTGATGTGATGTTGTGTGAGTTGAATTTTCTGATGTTAAATTCTCCCCTTCCAAAATCCTGTGAAGATGACTTAAAAGAGAAAGAAGTGCATGACAGAAGTCCCACCAAAACAGAAATTAAGGTCTGTCACTCTTATAATTGCTGGAGATAAAACAGTTGAGTCTGAAAGCTGTCTGACTGGACCACGAATATCCTTAGAAAAAAGGAACGATAATACCTGTCGTGGCGTTCTTCAGAGGAGGGAAAAAAAGAGGGATTGAGAGAGATAATGGTTTTGTTGGGTTCCAGAAGTGGGATTTCGAATCAAATACTGAACCTGCTTGAAGTATCCTGGCAGCAGGTGTATGTTGGTAACTTTATCACCAAATTCACTTCCAAGTCACACACTTAACAGACGTGTGTGCCATCCACTTCTAAATTTCCATAATTAAACAAGTGAGTCTTTAGTCCTCGCTATAACTTCACTCCAAAACTATTTAATCGCTCTCTCTTTGTTTAGTGTCCGATGATGACACACATTGTGCAAACTTGCAAAATCTAAGAGTTGCTCACACTTCTGAGAGTTTTGGATAAGGCAGATTTTTAAAACTTCTTCGTATTAATTGAGTCGAAAATGATTATGGTACAGCTGTTGTGGTTTGGGTAAGCTTTCTTAAGGGACCGTCACTTTGAATAAGAGTAGACAACATTTTCTCCTCCTGTGAACTAGTACACGATGGCCACACCAATCGAACCACTGAACATTGTCCCTCTTTGCAATTGGCTGATCCTTTATTTGTGGATAGTGTTTGTTCAAA
>NW_025196535.1:0-1994 GCF_004010195.1 Chiloscyllium plagiosum
AGTACTGAGGGAGTGCAGCACTGTCAGGGGGTCTGTACTGAGGGATTGCAGCACTGTCAGAGAGTCAGTCGTGAGGGAGTGCTGCACTGTCAGATGATCAGTACTGAGGGAGTGCTGCACTGTCAGAGGGTAAGAACTGAGGAAGTGCTGTCCTGTCAGAGGGTCAGTACTGAGGGAGTGTTGCTCTGTTAGATGGTCAGTAGTGAGGGAGTGCTGCACTGTCAGCGGATCAGTACTGAGGGAGTGCTGCACTGTCAGAGGGTCAGTACTGAGGAAGTGCTGTACTGTCAGAGGGTCAGTACTGAGGGAGTGTTGCTCTGTTAGAGGGTCAGTAGTGAGGGAGTGCTGCACTGTCAGAGGATCAGTACTGAGGGAGTGCTGCACTGTCAGAGGGTCAGTTCTGAAAGAGTGCTGTCCTGTCAGAGAGTCAGTACTGAGGGAGTGCTGCACTATCAGTAGATCAGTACTGATGGAGTCCTGCAATGTGAGAGGATCAGTACTGAGGGAGTGCTGCACAGTAAGAGGGTCACTACTGAGGAAGCGCTGCACTCTGAGAGGGTCAGTACTGAGGGAGTGCTGCATTGTCAAAGGGTCAGTACTGAGGGCGTGCTGCACTATCAGAGGGTCAATACTGAGGGAGTTCTGCACTGTGAGAGGGTCAGTACTGAGGGAGTGCTGCATTGTCAGAGGGTCAGTAGTGAGGGAGTGCTGCACTGTCAGAGGGTCAGAACTGAGGGAGTGCTGCATTGTCAGAGGGTCAGTAGTGAGGGAGTGCTGTACTGTCAGAGGGTCTGTACTGAGGTAGTGATGCACCATCAGAGGGTCAGTAGTGAGGGAGTCCTGCACTGTCAGAGGATCAGTACTGAGGGAGAGCTGCACTGTGAGAGGGTCAGTACTGAGGGAGTGCTGCACTGTCAGAGGATCAGTACTGAGGGAGTGCTGCACTGTCAGAGGGTCAGTTCTGATGGAGTGCTGTCCTGTCAGAGGGTCTGTACTGAGGGAGTGCTGCACTATAAGAAGATCAGTACTGAGGGAGTCCTGCACTGTGAGAGGATCAGTACTGAGGGAGTGCTGCACTGTCAGAGGGTCAGTACTGAGGGAGTGCTGCACTATCAGAGGGTCAGTAGTGAGGGAGTGCTGTACTGTCAGAGGGTCAGTACTGAGGTAGTGCTGCTCTATCATAGGGTCAGTAGTGAGGGAGTGCTGCACTGTCAGAGGATCAGTACTGAGGGAGTGCTGCACTGTCAGAGGGTCAGTAGTGAGGGAGTGCTCCACTGTCAGAGGATCAGTACTGAGGGAGTCCTGCACTGTCAGAGGGTCAGTACTGAGGGAGTGCTGCACTGTCAGAGGATCAGTACTGAGGGAGTGCTGCACTGTCAGAGGGTCATTACTGAGGAGGCGCTGCACTGTGAGAGGGTCAATACTGTGGAAGTGGTGCACTTTCAGAGGGTCAGTACTGAGGGAGTGCTGCACTGTCAGAGGGACAGTACTGAGGTAGCGGTACATTGTCAGAGGGTTAGTACTGAGGGAGCACTACACTGTAAGGCTGTCAAAACTAAAGGATCGCTGCACTGTCAAAGAGCTGCACTGTCAGAGGGTCAGTACTGCGGGTGTGCTGCACTGTCGGAGGGTCAGTACTGAGGGAGTGCTGCACTGTCAGAGGGTCAACACCGAGGGAGTGTTGCACTATCAGAAGGTCACTACTGAGTGAGTTCTGCACTGCCAGAGGGTCAGTACTGAGGGAGTGCTGCACTGTCAAGGGTCAGTACTGAGGGAGTGCTGCACTATCAGAGGGTCAGTATTGAGGGAGTGCTGCACTGTGGGATGGTCAGTACTGCAGGAGTGCTGCACTGTCAGAGGGTCAGTATTGAGGGAGTGCTGCACTGTCAGAGGGTCAACACTGAGGAGTGCGGAACTGTCAGAGGGTCAGTACTGAGGGAGTGCTGCACTGTCAGAGGGTCAGTACTGAGGGAGTGCTGCACTGTCAGGGGGTC
>NW_025196535.1:2038-3006 GCF_004010195.1 Chiloscyllium plagiosum
CAGTACTGAGGGAGTGCTGCACTGTCAGAGGGTCAGTACTGAGGGAGTGCTGCACTGTCAGAGGATCAGTACTGAGGGAATGCTGCACAATCAGAGGATCTGTACTGAGGGAGTGCTGCACTGTCAGAGGGTCAGTACTGAGGGAGTGCAGCACTGTCAGAGGGTCAGTACTGCGGGAGTGCTGCCCTGTCGGAGGGTCAGTACTGAGGGAGTAATGCACTGTGGGAGGTTTAGTACTGAGGGAGTGCTGCACTGTCAGAGGGTCAGTACTGAGGGAGTGCTGCACTGTCGGAGGGTCAACACCGAGGGAGTGTTGCACTATCAGAAGGTCACTACTGAGGGCGTGCTGCACTGTCAGAGGGTCAGTACTGAGGGAGTGCTGCACTGTCAGAGGGTCAGTATTGAGGGAGTGCTGCACTGTGGGAGGGTCAGTACTGCAGGAGTGCTGCACTGTCAGAGGGTCAGTACTGAGGGAGTGCTGCACTGTCAGAGGGTCAACACTGAGGAGTGCGGAACTGTCAGAGGGTCAGTACTGATGGAGTGCTGCACTGTCAGAGGGTCAGTACTGAGGGAGTGCTGCACTGTCAGGGGGTCAGTTCTGAAGGAGTGCTGTCCTGTCAGAGGGTCAGTACTGAGGGCGTGCTGCACTATCAGAGGGTCAATACTGAGGGAGTTCTGCACTGTCAGAGGGTCAGTTCTTAGTGAGTGCTGCACTGTCAGAGGGTCAGTACTGAGGGATTGCAGCACTGTCGGAGGGTCAGTCGTGAGGGAGTGCTGCACTCTCGGAGGGTCAACACTGAGGGAGTGCTGCACTGTCAGAGGATCAGCACTGAGGGAGTGCTGCACTGTCAGAGGGTCAGTCCTGAAGGAGTGCTGTACTGTCAGTGGGTCAGTACTGAGGGAGTGCTGCACTCTCAGAGGGTCAGTAGTGAGGAAGTGCTGCACTGTCAGAGGATCAGTGCTGAGGG
>NW_025196535.1:3969-4658 GCF_004010195.1 Chiloscyllium plagiosum
GGTTAGTACTGAGGGAGCACTACACTGTAAGGCTGTCAAAACTAAAGGATCGCTGCACTGTCAAAGAGCTGCATTGTCAGAGGGTCAGTACTGAGGGAGTGTTGCACTGTCAGAGGGTCAGTACTGAGGGAGTGCTGCACTGTAAGACATTTAGGATTGCGGGAGTGTTGCACTGTCAGAGGGTCAGTACTGAGGGAGTGCTGCACTATCAGAGGGTCAGTACTGCAGGAGGGCTGCACTGTTTGAGGGTCTGTACTGCGGGAGTGCTGCACTGTCAGAGGATCAGTACTGAGGGAGTGCCGCACTGAGAGAGGGTCAATAGTGAGGGAGTGCTGCACTGTAAGAGGTTTAGTATTGCGGGAGTGTTGCACTGTTAGAGGGTCAGTACTGAGGGAGTGTTGCACTGTCAGAGGGTCAGGACTGTGGGAGTGCGGCACTGAAAAAGGGTCAGGACTGCGGGAGTGCTGCACTGTCAGAGGATCAGTACTGAGGGAGTGCCGCACTGACAGATTGTCAGGACTGAGGGAGTGCTGCACTGTCAGAGGGTCAGTACTGAGGGAGTGCTGCACTGTCAGAGGGTCAGTACTGAGGGAGTGCTGCACTGTCAAAGGGTCAGTACTGAGGGAGTGCTGCACTGTCAAAGGGTCAGTACTGAGGGAGTGCTGGACTATCAGAGGGTCAGTAGTGAG
>NW_025196535.1:4667-4847 GCF_004010195.1 Chiloscyllium plagiosum
GCATTCTCAGAGGGTTAGTACTGAGGGAGCACTACACTGTAAGGCTGTCAAAACTAAAGGATCGCTGCACTGTCAAAGAGCTGCATTGACAGAGGGTCATTACTGAGGGAGAGTTGCAATGTCAGAGGATCAGTACAGAGGGAGTGATGCACTGTTAGAGGGTTAGTATTGCGGGAGTGT
>NW_025196536.1:0-4848 GCF_004010195.1 Chiloscyllium plagiosum
TATGACGGGCACCGAGAGCCATCAATTTTGAGAGGGCTTCCGTTATAAATTTAAAGGGGTGTGCCGGGGGGCAGTACAAATTTAAAATCCTAATTCCTCTCCATTTATAAGGGCTTTAATCAAAATATATCGTCCAGATTCGTCTTTTATCTGATTTAGGATTTTGAAAGGGAAATTCTTCCGAACAAGAACAACTACTCCCCTGCTGTTTGAGCTAAAAGAAGAAAAAAAGGCCGGATCAAATCCACCCTGTCGTAATTTCAAGTGTTCTTTATCCAACAAGTGTGTCTCCTGTAGGAGAGCTATATCAACCCTTTCTTTCTTGAGATTTGATAATATTTTCTTCCTTTTGACTGGCGAGTTACTCCCCTTGACATTCCAGGTGCACCACTTAACCGACTGATCAACCATAAATCTTCCAGGCAAATCCGAGACCCCTCGGGAGGGGAAACCCTATCCAAAACATCCCGAGCATAGAGCATATAAAATTCACAAAAATAAAGGCTCTCTAATATACTCACAAAGTATAATAAAAAACTATTTCTAAATTTAAAAAAACGTATTTAAATGGAGATTTTCCCCCTTGTTCCCAGGGGGTATCACTTCCTTTCCAAAAGTTCCATCGTATTCTCTCCCAACCAGTGCCCCACCCTTGACCCATGTGCTCCTCAATAGGATGAGGAAAATTCAAATATTCTACAGAGCTAGAGTTAACAGTGAGCACCCTACCCCACTCCCCCACCAACACCTGGATATATTTGGTAATGTTAATATTATGTATAAACATATATAACTATAAAATTATAACTTCAACAAGTAATAATTAAATATAATAATACAAAATAACAAGGGTAAACAACCCCGCTCCTAGAGACAGAGGTAAAATAGAATAAGGTAACCACCTTCCCCCACCAACATTAACTAGATCCCTCGGCTTATATATATATAGAATAATAAAAAAAAAACCAAGGGGGGGAGAAAATCGTTAAGTGGAGAACAAATAAATAAATCCCTCTCCCCACCCCCCAAGATAATATTAAACAGTTAGGTTAAAAAAGAAAAGGGGGGGGATATAAAATGGAGTGGGGGGAAGGCAAACCAACATCCATTATCTCTTACAATTTATCTAAGAGAGTCCAGAAATTCCTTAGCCTTTTCCGGGGATTCGAACATATACACGGATCCTTCATGGTTAAAGCGTAGCATCGCTGGGTAGCATAAGGAGTACTGAATATTTAAGTCCCTCAAACACTTCTTCGTCTCATCGAATGCCTTCCTCTTTTGGACTAGAGCTGGGGAAAAGTCCTACAATAACATGATCTTGGATCCTTTATAGATCATGGCTTGGGAATCTTTTCCAAGATTTCTAGAGGCTTCTAGGAGTATCTGCCTCTCCTTATAGCTCTGCAGCTGGAACAGGACCGGGTGGGGGCGCTGCTTCGAGCCGGGCCCACGTATTGCAACCTGGTAGGCCCATTCTACCCTTACCTGGCCTGATCCAGCCTCCAGATTTAACAGCTGCGGAAGCCACTGTTCAAGGAATGCTGTAAGCGGGCCTTCCTCTTCCCGTTCGGGAAGACGCAGCAAACAAATATTTTTTCGACAACCTCGGTGCTCGAATTCCTTAATGTCTCGGTCGTGCCTTTGCAGCGCGGCCGAGAGTGAGTCCCATCGACATCGGGACTCTTCAATAAAAGCGTTGATCTTCGCATCCAGTTTGGAGATGATTTCCACAAGGCTCGCCACCGTAGGTAAGTCCCCCGGGGCGGCTGCGGACGCCTCAGCTGCAGAAGGTGGGGGAGGGGTTCCTACTTGCTGAGAGCTACGAGCTCCCTTCCCTTTAGTCATTTTTACTGAAGATTAAATTGTTTAAATTCAATACTAAACAACTAATTAAATTAAACAGCTATTTTAAATGATTTGGTGAGTGAGGTGGGGGTGGGTGACCCACTTTGCCCAAGTCTTGGGAGGTGCACTGTAGACTCAGACTTGCTGGGTCGCCGCCATCTTGGATCCGCCCCCCGGGAAAGCAAATCTTAGCAGCACTTATACACTTAATGGTAAGGTCCAAGGGAATGTTGCTGAACAAAGAGACCTTGGAGTGCAGGTTCATAGCTCCTTGAATGTGGATCCACAGGTAGATAGGATAGTGAAGAAGGCGTCTAGTATGCTTTCCTTTATTCGTCAGAGTATTGAGTACAGGAGTTGGGAGGTCATGTTGTGGCTGTACAGGACATTGATTAGATTAGATTACTTACAGTGTGGAAACAGGCCCTTCGGCCCAACAAGTCCACACCGCCCCGCCGAAGCGCAACCCACCCATACCCCTACATTTACCCCTTACCTAACACTATGGGCAATTTAGCATGGCCAATTCACCTAACCTGCACATCTTTGGACTGTGGGAGGAAACCGGAGCACCCGGAGGAAACCCACACAGACACGGGGAGAACGTGCAAACTCCACACAGTCAGTCGCCTGAGGCAGGAATTGAACCCGGGTCTCTGGCGCTGTGAGGCAGCAGTGCTAACCACTGTGCCACCGTGCCGCCCACTGTAAGTGGTTAGGCCACTGTCGGAATATTGTGTGCAATTCTAGTCTCCTTCCTATTGAAAAGATGTTGTAAAACTTGAAAAGGTTCAGAAAAGATTTACAAGGTTGTTGCCAGGGTTGGAGGATTTGAGCTATAGGGAGAGGTTGCATAGGCTAGGTCTGTTTTCCCTGGAGCGTCGGACGCTGAGGGGTGACCTTATAGAGGTTCACAAAATCATGAGGGGCATGGATAGGTTAAATAGACAAAGTATTTTCTGTGGGATTGGGGAGTCCAGAACTAGATGGCATAGGTTTAGGGTGAGAGGGGAAAGATATAAAAGACCTAAGGAGCAATGTTTTCACTCAGAGCATGGTACGCATATGGAATGAGCTGCCAGAGGAAGTGCTGGGGACTAGTACAATTGCAACATTTAAAAGGCATCTGGATGGGTATATGAATAGGAAGGGTTTGGAGGGATATGGGCCAGGTGCTGGTAGGTGGGACCAGATTGGGCTGGGATATCTGGTTGGCATGGATGTGTTGGACCGAAGGGTCTGTTTCCCTGCTGTACATCTCTATGAGTCCTTTTCTCGATAACAGTTAATTAGTAATTGGTATTGTATCTATTATTCAGTTAAGTTTGCGAATAAAGTTAAGCTTTTCTAAGTTCCTCTTTCTTTTGTTTATATTTTAACTATAGTGTTTAAATAAATTGCTTTGCTTAACGTCGAGTAGTTTGACATATCGCCTTACATTAGAAACAAGTCACTTCACACATACCTCTAAAATAAGAAAAAGTTAGGGTCCAGGCTACCTTCCTGAAATATTTTGAGGGAGTCTGATCTGGTCCATAACAGCCATTTTATTTTCCCTCAGCAATTTCTGTTAGCTGTTGCATTTAACTAACATGTGAGAGACTTCATAAGTTGTGAACCAGTCACTCTGTCTCCTGCAAGCAAGTGAAAGAACCTAGAGAAGACAGATCAAAGAACAGCGAGTCCTGACAAGACAAAAGATGAGCTCAGCAAACTCTGTGACCAAGACAATTAAACTGCTTTCCCAGTGTTTTTACTGTCTGTCTGTATGCGTGTGCATGGGCTGTTTTACAAGGAGTTTAGTGTTTTAACTAGTAGAGTCTTATGTTGATGGCTCATAATTGTTTACCTGCAGTTAAAATCTTCTTATTTGTAATAAAAGCAGTCATCCTTGTTCAGTACATAAACCTGGCCCATGGTTTCTTATAACCCAAATGTAAAAAGGATCATGCCCTTGGCCCAACCACCTTCAGTGACTTCATCAATGACCTTCCCTCCATCATAGAGTCAGAAGTGAAAATGTTCACCAATGATGGCACAACTTCCAGAACCATTCATAGCACCTCAGATACTCAAAACTCCTCCTATCCATATGCAGTCCATTCCTAAATGCAACAACCTGGACAATATCCAGGGTTGGCCTCTCAAGTGGTAAATACATTTGAACCACACAAATGACCATTTACAACAAGAGAGAATCTAGCCATTACCCTTTGACAGCCAATGGCATTACCACCACTGAATCATCCACTATCAACATCCTGGAGTTAACATTGTCTCGAAACAGGATTGGACTAGTCAGATAAATACAGTGGCTACAAGAGCAGGTTAGAGTCGAGGAGTCCCACGGTTACCTCCCATCTCCCCAGTGACTACTCCCTATCTACAAGGCACAAGTCAGGAATGCAATGGAATACTCCTTAATTGACAGGATGCATTCAGCTCCAGCACCACAGGAAGCTTGACACCATCCAGGACAAGGCATCTGGAGGCTCACTAATTACATTACCTAATATGATGATGAAACATCAGGAAACGAAATTTCTAGCTCAGCAAACAAACCTACATTCACAAAGCATCCCATTTGATCAGAACCACAACCACCTTCACTCTCTCCAATACCAATGCTCAGTAGCAGCAGTGTATATCTTCTACAAGATGCACTGCAGAAATTCACTGAAGATGCTAAGACAGCATTTTCCAAACTCACAAACAATTCTGTCCAGAAGGACAAGGGCTGCAGATACAAGGAAACACCACCACCTGCAAGTTCCCCTCCAACCCACTCACCACCTAAAGATTTCCTTTCCTTCAGTGCTGCTGTGTAAAAATCCTGAAATTCCCTCGCTGAGTGTCAACCTACAGCTAATAAATTGCAACAGCACAACAGGCAGCTCACCACCATCTTGTCAAGGGTAACTAGGGATTGGCAATAAATGTTGGCCCAACCAATGATACCTAGAATCCCTACAGTGTGGAAACAGGCTCTTCAGCCCAACA
>NW_025196537.1:0-1671 GCF_004010195.1 Chiloscyllium plagiosum
CACACACAGTATTGCCCATCCTTATGCAAAGACATATTCACACAGTATTTATGATTCACAGGCCACAGGATTAGTGACACACAGTATTGACTAGCATCAATCCACAGGATTATTCACACACGGTATTGAGCATTCACAGTCCAAAGGATTATTCCCACACAGTATTGACCATCCTACTCCCACAGGATTGCTCATACACAGTATTTACCATCCTAAAACGACAGGATTATTCACACACTGCATTCACCAATCACAGTTCACAGCAAGATGCACACACACCATTGACCATTCACATGGCACAGGATTATTCACACCCAGTATTGAACAACCTCAGGCAACAGCATTAATTACATACAGTTCTGACCATCCTCAGGCCACAGGATTGTTCACACATAGTATTGATCATCCTCAGGCCAAGGGGTTTTCACACACGGTATTTACGATTCACAGGCCACAGGATTAATGAACACAGTGTCTTGACAAGTTACAGGCCACAGGATTATTCATACACGGTATTTACCATCTTCCGTCCAAAGGATTACTCACACACAGTATTGATCATCCTCAGGCCAAGAGAGTTTTTCACACACTATATTGACCATTCACACTGCAGAGGATTATTCACACACAGAGTTGACCATCCTCATACCATAGGATCATTCATTCACTGTACTGACCAATCTCAGGCCACAGGAGTATTCACACACAGTATTCAACATTCTCAGCCAACAGGATTATTCCCCACAGTATTGACCAGCCCACGGCCACAACATGCTGTATTTACCATTTACAGGTCACAGGATTTTACACACACAGTATTGACCATCCTTAGGCCACAGGATTATACACACACATTATTGACCAGCCTCAGGCCTCAGGATTAATCGCACACAGTATTGACAAACCTCAGACCACAGGATTATACTCAGACAGTATTGTCCATCCACAGGCCACAGCATTATTATCACACTGCATTGACCATCCACAGCCCACAGGATTATTCACACACAGTATTGACCATCCTCAGGCTGCAGGATTATTCACACTGTGCATTGACCATTCACAGTCCAAAGGATTATTCACACACAGTACTAAACAACCTCAGGCAACAGGATTAATTAAGCAAAGTTTTGACCATCCTCTGGCCAAGGGTTGTTCACACACAGTGTTGACCATTCACAGGCCAGAGGATCATTCACAAACTGTGTTGACCAATCTCAAACCACAGGGGTATTCACACACAATATTCAACATTCTGAGCCCACACGATTACGCACACACTTTATTGACCAGCATGCGGCCACAGGATTATTCACACACTGTATTGATCATCCTCAGGCTACAGGATTATTCACACATTGTATTGACATATGTCAAGCCACAAGATTATTCTCACACAGTATGGAATACCCTCAGGTCAAAGGATTATTCACACACAGAATTGATCATCCTCAGGCCACAGGATTATTCTCACACAGATTGACTATCCTCAGGCCACAGGATTATTCACATACCATATTGTCCATCCACATGCCAAGGGTTATTCACACATAGTACTGGCCACACAAAGTGAGAGCGTTAGAGGTGCCCGGAGGAGCAAACAGAGATGTGGAGTGTTGTTGCGACTGGAAAAGGGTCTGAAAAGGATTTGACAGTGACAGGGTGGACTGT
>NW_025196537.1:2893-4848 GCF_004010195.1 Chiloscyllium plagiosum
ATGGACTAGTTGGATCGAAGGAACTATTTTCGTGCTGCAAGACTCAGTCTCCTCCTCCAATAACTGGAGACAACCGAGATAAGGCATGTTGTAGACACTGAAGCAAGTTACAGCGATAGGGATAGTAATCTGGAATGCAGTACGTTTCAAATATTTGGAGTGACTATTGGGATAGGAGGAGTTTAGAGATACGAACTGTTATCGGAGTTAAACATTATTGAAGACACCGGTCCACAAGACATGCCATAGGTGCAGTGTTGGAGTGTAGCACGTTTTAGTGCAACAGAACTTAAATTGGGGTGGGGATTGTGCGTGGGGTGGGCCTGTACTGTATTCCCCCTCCAGATCTGTATCGATGTCATGTCTTGTTAACAGAGGTTTGGAGCTTTCTCATTCCTCTCTTCTCAGTTATCGAGACTGGATGAAGTTATCAATACTGAAGGTTGCAGAGTTAGTAAGGACTCTTCAGACTGGCCAAGGTTACAGGTAGAGAGAGTTGTTGGGACTGGAAGAGGTGACAGTCCTCAATAGGATGGTACACATTCACGGATGATGTTAGTGACTGCAGGAGGTTACAGAGTTACGAAGGCTAGTAGTGATGGGAGGAGGTCACAGAGATAGATAAGATTGCAGAGACTGGCCAAGGTTACAGGTCTGGGGAATGGTCCCATGGCTTCATAATTTACACAAAGGGAGAATGGGCAGGAATGGCTGTGGGAGCTGGAGATGTTTATACAGATAAGGAGGTTTATAGGGATGGTAGAAGGTTCATGGGAGTGAGGTGCTGTAGGGTAGGATGGAGGAGTGCTGTGGGGTCTGGAGAAGTTTGCAGTGATATCATATGATGGAAAGGCTTGAGGAAGGTACACAGATGGGGCGATTGGTAAGGACTGGAGGATATTAAACAGACAGGGTGGGCTGTAGTACTGGACATTTTGAGAGAGATAAAGATAAGGTAGTGTTTGGGGATAATGACCATAATTCTGTACGTTTTGAAGTCATGATTGAAAGA
This sequence comes from Chiloscyllium plagiosum, assembly GCF_004010195.1. Lineage (NCBI taxonomy): Eukaryota > Metazoa > Chordata > Chondrichthyes > Orectolobiformes > Hemiscylliidae > Chiloscyllium > Chiloscyllium plagiosum. The sequence goes on from NW_025196537.1 coordinate 3,906, forward strand.
GCTAAGGATCATGCAGAAGTTGTGTGTCTAAATTTGGGGAATGCTACTTATCATTTCATTATCACTATCACTGATCATTATTACTAGCATTGGATAGGATTTGAAAAATATAGACCCAGAGGAACTATTTGCAGTCGAGCCTACAATTGGAAAGAGGGAGTATTTTCAAGTGATACAGTGAGAATTCAGGGCCAGCGTGTACCATGAACAGTGAATGACAAAGGCACCAAGTTCAGCGAATACTGATCAAGTGATATTGTGAGTTTGGTAAAGAAAATACAGTGCAATAAAACCAGGTGAAGCCCTTCAACAACGATAGAGAGTGCAAGGGGGTCCTTAAAAATGAGGGACACTCAATGGCCATGAAACCTCCTTGGCAGACACGAGTAAGGAAAAGCTACAAGATATTTTATGACGAGAGTCAGAGGAAGAAGATTCTCAGCTAAAGAGTGCGGCCTGTTGGAAACCAAAGGGACGATCTGCGCATGGAGCCAGAGGAAGTAGCTGAGGTCTTCAATGTATGCTTCTCATCTATATTCACACAGGAAAAAGACACTGTAGCTGGGGATTTCAGTCAGGATGGTGAGACTCCAGAACATGTTAAGATCAATAAGGAGGTATTAAATGCTTTCACAGGCATAAAGGGGGAGAAATCCCCAGTGCCCAATGAAATGTATTGCAGGCTGCAGAGGGAGGTAAGGGAGGAGATTGCAGGGGCCCTTTTGGATCTCTTTAATACTTTGCTGGTCACAGGGATATTGGGTAAAAATTGGGAACAATTCTCAGGGACAAGATGTATCAACATTGAAAAGAAATGAATAGATTCAGGACAGATTTTGTAAAGGAAAATCCTGTCAGATGAATTCAATTTAGTTTTTTTGAAAAGTTATCTATAAATATTTATGAGAGTAGTGCAGATGATGTGGTTATCATGGCGTTCGGT
>NW_025196538.1:0-4848 GCF_004010195.1 Chiloscyllium plagiosum
GATGGGGTTGACTCTAAACAGCTCTCTGTAATGTTCCAGCAAGGCACTCAGCTCAAGGGCAGCTCGGGGTGGGCATGCGATGCTGGCCAGCCAGAGACAGCAACATCCCATGAGTGAATTAGACATAACATTGCTGGGACCAGTGTCTTGGCCAATCATGTCAGTAGGCTTATGGACAGAACTTTACACTGACAGAGAGGATGCAGGGCCAGGGTTCAGGTGAAAGGAGCTTTCCAAATCCAAACAGAAATGGCGATGTAGCTGAAGACAAGCAGAAAGGAATAGGAAGAGACAGAGTTTAACTGCAACTGTACATCAGTGAATTGGAGTGTGACAAGAAATTGTGGAAAGAGTCAATTGTAATGTACTTTTTTTGGACTGGGTAAAGTCTCTGCAATAAGATGGATGGACTGTGGCACAGAGATAAATGCGATTTAGTGGTGACACTGTGAACAAAAGGTGGAACATGAATATTCTATGGTCCACCTCCTTGAGGGGTCTCAGGGAGTGCAGGATGGGTAACCCTGACAGTAATGGGTAACAAAGGCATTACAGAGAAAGCATTTGGCCCCAGATTATGCAGCTGAATCAGCCTGAATGCAGATTCTGGGTAGCACGTGTCAAAAACACAAGCAGGAGAAAAGTTTCGAGGCTGCCTAATAGCATTTCATTGCTCAACCCTGTTACACATTCCAATGAATTCCTATGTAACGCAAAGGCACTGTGATCATTTTGGGAGATTTCAGTCTTTGTATAATCTGGGACGGTCACATTGGCAAAAGTGATGATCTCCAAACTCCTCTTTGAATGTTTGTGTCAGTGTTTCTTTAAATAACACGTTGTGCAAACGGCCAGGGTTGTGACTATCTCAGATCGACCGTTGGGTGATGACGCTGAGGGAAGGAGTAATGTCACACTGAGATATCCTCGGGGAAATTGTAGTGTAGTGGAATTCAGCGAGATGATAAATTTTTAAAGTGACCATAAAGCACACCCTACAATCACAACCAAACATGTGTTTGAGAGGAGAACTGACCAAGGTAAACAGGGGAAACAGTGAAGTGTATGGCTGGAAATGGACAGTGGAAAACATTTACAGTCATAGAGAGGTACAGCACAGAAACAGGGCCTTCGGTGTCCAACTCGTTCACACCACCCACATATCCTAACATAATCTCATCTCATTTGCCAGCACTTGGCCCAAATCCCTCTCAACCCTTTCTGTTCGTATACCCATCCAGATGCCTTTTAAATGCAGTAATTGTACCAGCCTCCACCACTTCATCTGGCAGGTCATTCCATACACGCAACACCCTCCACATCAAAACGTTGTCCCTGACGTTCCTTTTATATCTTTCCCCTCTCATTCTATCCATGCCCTCCAGTTCTGGACTACCCCACCCCAGGGAAAAGACCTTGTCTGTTAAACCTAACCATGCCTCTCATGGATTTATAAACCTCCATATGGGTTACCCCTCAACCTCAGACATTCCAGGGAAAAGATCCACAGCCCATTTAATCTCTCCCTTTAGCTCAAATCCTCCAACCCTGTCAGCATCTTTGTAAATCTTTTCTGAACCCTTTCAGTTTACACACTATCCTTCCAATAGGGAAGAGACAAGAATTGCACACAATATTCCAAAACTGGCTTATCCAATGTCCCGTATAGCCACAACATGACCTCCCAACTCCTCTACTCAATGCACAGATCAGTAAACGCAAGCATACCAAACACCGTCTTCACTATCCTATCGATCCACAATTCTCCTTTCAAGGAACAATGAACCTGCCCTCCAAGGTCTCTTTGTTCAGAAACACTCCCTGGGACCTTAACATTAAGTGTATCAGTCTCTGGGTGGGTTACTCTTCGGCAGGTCGGTGTGGATTTGTTGGGCCGAATGGCCTGTTTCCATACTGTAGGAAATCTAACCCTAACAGGATTTAACTCACGCAGACCATTCTGTGAGGTTGGAATTGAACCCAGATCCACGGTGCTGTGGGGTAGCAGTGCTAACCACTGAGCCACTGAGCAACTGAGCTGGTCAGTGCTAGGCCCATTGCTGTTTGTTATCTAGATCAATTATTTGGACGAGGATGTTTAAGGCATGATTAGAAAGTTTGCAGGTTACACTACAATAAGTGAGGAAGGTTCTCAGCAATTGCAACATGGCCTTGATCAGCTGGGGAATTGGGCTGAGAAATGGCAAATGGAGTTTAATACAGACAAGGGCGAGATCGAGCATTTTGGAAAGTCACATCAAGATAGGGGTTTCATGGTGAATGGTAGGGCCTGAAGGAGTGTGGTGGGACAGAGGGACCTTGGATTCCAGGTGCACGGCTCTCTGAGCTCAGGGAGACAGGGCAGTGAAGAAGGCTTTTGGCACACTGGGCCCGTCATCAGTCAGGGCATGGAATATCAAAGTTGGGAAGTTCTGTTGTAGTTGTGCAGGATGTTGGTGAGGCTGCACTTGGAATATTGTGTTCGGTTTTGCCCACCTTATTAAACTGGAAAGAGTGCAGAAGGAATTTACAAGGATGTTGCCAGAACTCAACTAGACAGGTATAGAGAGACAAGTTAGAAAATTTTCTTTCGTGTGTCGGAGACTGACAGTGGTGGTGGTGGGGGGTTGGTGGGGAGATTTCCTGATAGAGGTATATAAGATCATGGGAGGCATGGATAAGGTGAATGCACTCAGTCTTTATCCAAGGCTTGGGGAATCGAGGACGAAAGGGCATCAGTTTAAGGTGAAAGGGGAAAGATTAAAAGGGAACCTGAGGGACAACCCTTTTCTCTAGACGGTGGGACACATACGGAATGAACTACCAGTGCAAGTGGTCGAGGAGGAATCATTAAATAACATTTAAAAGGCACTTAGACAAATACATGGAGAGGAACATATTGGAAGGATATGGGCCCAGTGCAGGGAAACAGGGTTAGTGTGGATGGAGAGCCTATCTCCATGCTGTAGAACTCTATGACTCTATGAACATACCCAAGTGTCCCATAACACAGAAGCGGCTAAAGCAAGACGAACACGAGCCAGTACAAATGTGAAACAGTCCTGCAGAATTTGGCAGGAAGCCAGTCTGGCCTTGCAGTGAAGGATTCCTGGTACAGGAGCTGTGGTGAGAAGCCCATAGAGAACTGGGGAAGGAAGCTGGAAATCTCACTCCACTGCCGATAGCCTGGAGGACCCCCGGCTGGGATAAGGCAGCTGGGATTCAGTCACCCCAGGGAAACCTACAAGCTGTGACTGATCTAGGTCTCCGACACAATGAGCAGGACAGAAGGTTGCAGGAAAATCTCACCCACATGGGATTAATCCAGTTACAATTGGGAAGAGCCCAATCCAGTGAAATGGGGGTCTCTGGGGATGGGGAGGCAGCCTCAGGTTACATTGACAATCTGGAAGGACAGTGTATGAGCTCCAAGCAGTTGCATAGGTCCTATACACCTGCAATACAGAGTAACCCACATCAGGCCCTAGTAGGAGGTGCCAGAAGCAAATACACTGCCAAGGGAACCCGGGCTTCTCCCAGAATGGGATAATGTGTGCCTTTGGTGTTCTACCTCCCCAGGGAGATAACGACAGGCCCCACACTGACACATCCACACCCGCCCACAGACGGGTACTCCCACTGCCTTTCTCCCAGGTAACTGCACCTTTTGCCCCCAGCCCTGACCCACAGACGGACCCAGATTCCATTGAATCCTGTGGTTACCCAGTGTCAGACAGCTGATGGTCTCACTCCGTACACAATAGCCATTCCAGCCACCCAGCTGGTGGGCAGCACCGAAAAGGCAACTCTGTTTGGTCCTGTCTCAAACCCAGATACATTTTTGGATGAGATAGACCGACAGTCTGTCATACACGGACTGGATGCTGACAAACAAACTAAATTAATCACCATGTGACTTTGTTCACCAGGCCATTCAGCCCTCCCTGAGGGACAACAGTGAGGGAGGGGCATCCATGATGAAATGAAGGCAGCGGTCCTCACTGCTCGAGAAAAGTCCCATCCCGGATTAGTGACAAACAGCGGAAATCTTTGTTCCAGGAGAACACCCACACGAACATGTCTCACTGTGAGGGACAGCAGCTCACCAAGGGCTGGGTTAGTAACAGCTGCAAGGACACTTTCGGTGGGGCACTGGGCTTGGTGCGAGGAATTCCAATTATCCCAAATGACAAAGTTAGGCTGGGGATCTTTGAAGTCGAAAGTATCAGAATTATATTAAAAAGGTATTTGGATGGATTATCCTGATTCCATTCCACATGCTGTGGAGATAGAGGGAACATTGACAGGGACCACACTTCGGTAAATGTGAGAGAACAGACCATACCACGGCATTCCCACCGCCTGCCATTAACGAATTCGGCTCCTCTCACATCAGCTGTGGTCCGAACCGCACTCACCATGATATATCTCGGGACACTGGTGGTTAGGATTGCAGGCTGGAACAGATGGGTACAATCATGGTGAATAATACCTGGACACACCCCCAGGGGCTGGAAGGTAGATGGAACTCCCCGGGTGATCACCTCAGTTTCATTCATTTGCAGCGTTTGAGTGTTCCTGGCTGGGCCCAGTATTGATTGCCTGTCCGTAGCTGCTCGGGAGCTGGTTTTGGTGGTGAGCTGCCTCCTTGAGCTGTTGTAGGTTGTGGACTCACAAGGTCCTTAGGGAGGGAATTCCAGGAGTTTGAGCCAGCAGGTCTCATTCCCTTGCATTTATTCTGCTCATTGGATGTTGCCTATGCATCCCAATTCTGCATGGATTCTCAGAACGGAATATGTTTTGTCGAAACAGTAAGGAGTGCCACAGTCGCTCAGTGGTTAGCACTGT
>NW_025196539.1:0-1129 GCF_004010195.1 Chiloscyllium plagiosum
GGGAATGGACTGTAAATTTGGGCATGGGGAGGAGGAGTGAGTGGAGTTGGTCCTGACATGGAAGTAATGGAATAATGTCTGATCTTGATCTGTTTCAGTGACTTACGTGAAGAAAGCAGAATTCGACCTCTACAATGGTAAGCTCAAGAGAGCGAGGTTGGATCACCTCAGTTAGCCCCACACTCGGAGCACCGTGCACAGTTCCTGTCTCTGTATCCCTCAGTTAGACCCACACTCGGAGCACTGTGCACAGTTCCTGTCTCTGTATCCCTCAGTTAGACCCACACTCGGAGCATCGTGCACAGTTCCAGTCTCTGTATCCCTCAGTTAGACGCACACTCGGAGCACTGTGCACAGTTCCAGTATCCATATCCCTCAGTCAGACCCACACTCGGAGCACCGTGCACAGTTCCAGTCTCCGTATCCCTCTGTTAGACCCACACTCGGAGCACCGTGCGCAGTTCCAGTCTCCGTATCCCTCAGCTAGACCCACACTCGGAGCACTGTGCACTGATCCAGTCTCCGTATCCCTCAGTCAGACCCACACTCAAAGCGCCGTGCACAGTTCCAGTCTCCCTATCCCTCAGTCAGACCCACACTCGGAGCACTGTGCCCAGTTCCAGTCTCCCTATCCCTCCGTCAGACCCACACTCGGAGCGCCGTGCACTGTTCCAGTCTCCGTATCCCTCAGTCAGATCCACACTGGGAGCACTGTGCGCAGTACCAGTCTCCCTATCCCTCAGGAGAATCGACGTTTCAGGCATAAGCCCTTCTTCAGGAAAGGCTTATGCCTCCTGAAGTCGGGCTTATGCCTGAAACGTCGATTCTCCTGTTCCCTGGATGCTGCCTGACCTGCTGCGCTTTTCCAGCAACACATTTTCAGCTCTGATCTCCAGCATCTGCAGACCTCACTTTCTCCGTATCCCTCAGTCAGACCCACACTCGGAGCACCGTGCACAGTTCCAGTCTCCGTATCTCTCGGTTAGATCCTGCTGCAGTGTTCTCGGTGAATTGTCGATGTAATGAATGGTGTGGGGGATTTGGATAAACCCAGGAGGGAGAGTGTAATGGGGAGGAGAGGGGAGGTGATAATGGTGGGGAGGGGGGGTGGAGGCTGGTATTGTGCAGC
>NW_025196539.1:2795-4848 GCF_004010195.1 Chiloscyllium plagiosum
CTCCCCCCCCCACCAACCCTTAGTAACAGCAGTGTGTACCATCCCCTCCTTCCCTCCCCCCACCGAAGCTCCCTCCACCACCACCCTCTGTCTTCTACCTGTTGAGCCAGTTCTGTATCCAAATGGGGATTGGGTGCTGGCAGGTGGGGCTAGATTGGGTCGGGATATCTGGTCGGTATGGATGAGTGGGCAGATGGGTCTATGGCTAGTTCTCAACTTCCCAGTCCCTGAGAAAGCACAGGGCTCTGACCTCAATCCCGCAGTGCTTTGATGTGGGCTGGTCATGGACACATCAACTCCAGTCTCCCAGCCTTGCTCACTCTCCTGCGGGTTGCCCACTCTGTCCACAGTGGACACCATATCCCCAGGACATCTGGACAACAAGGTCACCTACATCAGACTCCTGTTCCTGGAGTACAGCTCCACCTTCAACACCATTCAGCTCCCCCCCCCCCCCTCCCCTGGCTGATCCCAAAACTCTGACTCTCTGCTCTGTCCCCTACAGCTAGATCCTCAGCTTCCTGCCTCACATCCGCAGTCCATGAGGATAGGGAACTGCATCTCATCCACAATAAACTGAACACAGCAGCGACACTGCCCACCCTCCAAGGATCTGCCCCCAGCCCCCTACTGCACTCCCTGTACACCCAGAACTCTGTTGCTAAATTCCAAACAAATGAGATCTCCAAGCTCAGCCGTGGTGGTAGCGGATATTGGACACCACCGAGTCAGAATACCAAAGGGAGACCAACAGCACGTGGTGCACTGAGAACATAGAACAATACAGCGCAGAACAGGCCGTTCGGCCCTCGATGTTGTGCCGACCTGGGAACTATTCTCAGCCCATCCCCCTACACTATTCCATCATCATCCATGTGCTTATCCAAGGATTGTTTAAATCTCCCTAATGTGGCTGGGTTAGCTACATTAGCAGGTAGGGCATTCCACACCCTTCCCACTCTCTGAGTAAAGAACCTACATCTGACATCTGTCTTAAATCTATCACCCCTCAATTTGCAGCTACGTCCCCTCGTACAAGCTGACGTCATCATCCCAGGACAAAGTCTTTCACTGTCTACCCTGTCTAATCCTCTGATCATCTTGTACGTCTCTATCAATTCCCCCCCTTAGCCGCCTTCTCTCCAATGAGAACAGACCCAAGTCTCTCAGCCTTTCCTCATAAGACCTTCCCTCCAGACCAGGCAACATCCTGGTAAATCTCCTCTGCACCTTTTCCAATGCTTCCACATCCTTCCCGAAATATGGGGACCAGAACTGCACGCAATATTCCAAGTGTGGCCGCACCAGCGTTTTGTATAGTTGCAGCATGATACTGTGGCTCCGGAACTCATTCCCTCTCCCAATGAAACCTAACCCACCGTGTGCCTTCTTAACAGCACTATCCACCTGGGGAGCAACTTTCAGGGATCTATGTACATGGACTCCAAGATCCCTCTGCACACCCACACGACCAAGAATCTTTCCATTGACCCAGTACTCTGCCTTCCTGTTATTCTTCCCAAAGTGCATCACCTCACATTTAGCTGCGTTGAACTCCATTTGCCACATCTCTGCCCAACGTCGGCAAAACTGAAGAACTGCTCGTTGACTTCAGAAAGGGAGGAGGAAAGGAGAACTCCTTCCCTGTCTACATCGAGGTGGACAGGGTCACGTTCCTCAGAGTGACGATAACCGTAAATCTGGCCTGGTCTTCCCCCATTAATGCAACGGTCAAGGAGGCAGCTCACCCCCACCTTCTCAAGGGGGGGGGCAACTAGGGATGAGGCGATAAATACTGGGCGCAGGCAGTGATACCGCTGTTTGTGAATTGATGATATGGATATTTTTCTGTTCTCAGGATGATCAGCTCCATGGAGACACGCATCAGAAAGCCTGGGTCAAATGGATCTGTTCAGTTTTACTGTGTAGATCCCTTGCGGCTTCCAACTGCTCAAACGCTTCAGGAGATTCTGCAGCCCTGGTAAGGCTAAAGGTTTAAACAGGTCTACCACTGTTTAATACTGGGGTACAGTACTGGTGGGGACAGGTCTGT
>NW_025196540.1:0-1849 GCF_004010195.1 Chiloscyllium plagiosum
CACTGCAGGTAGTGAGTGGGACACTGTGGGAAACGAGAGTGACAGTGCAGGTAGTGAGTGGAAAACAGTGGTAAATGAGTGTGACACAGCAGGTAGTGAGTGGGACACAGTGGGAAATGAGTGTGACAGGGCAGGTAGTGAGTGGGACACTGTGGCAAATGCATGTGACACTGCAGGTAGTGAGTGGGACACTGTGGGAAATGTGTGTAACAGTGCGGGTATTGAGTGGAAAACAGTGGTAAATGAGTGTGACATTGCAGGTAGTGAGTAGGACACAGTGGGAAATGAGTGTGACACTGCATTTAGTGAGTGGGACACAGTGGGAAATGAGTGTGACACTGCAGTTAGTGAGTGGGGCACAATGGGAAATGAGTGTGACAGTGCAGGTAGTGAGTGGAAAACAGTGGTAAATGAGTGTGACATTGCAGGTAGTGAGTAGGACACAGTGGGAAAAGAATGTGACAGTGCAGGTAGTGAGTGGAATGCAGGTAGTGAGAGGACACACTGGGAATTGAGTGTGACAGTGCTGGTATTGAGTGGGACACAGTGACAGAAATGAGTGTGACAGTGCATAGTGAGTGGGACACAGTGGGAAATGAATGTGACTGTGCAGGCCAGCTGGTGTGACACAGTGGGAATAGAGTGTAACACTGCAGGTAGTGTCTGGAGAACATTGGGAAATGAGAGTGACAGTGCGGGTAGTGAGAGGACACAGTGGGAATTGAGTGTGACAGTGCAGATAGTGAGAGGACACACTGGGAATTGAGTGTGACAGTGCTGGTATTGAGTGGGACACAGTGACAACTCCGTGTGACAGTGCTGACAGTGAGTGGGACACAGTGGGAAATGAGTGTGATAGTGCAGGTAGTGAGTCAGACACAATGGAAAATGAGAGTGACAGTGCAGGTAGTGAGTGGGACACTGTGGGAAATGAGTGTGACAATGCAGGTAGTGAGTGGGGCGCAGTGGGAAATGAGTGCGACACTGCTTGTAGTGAGTGGGACACAGTGGGAAATGAGTGTGACAGTGCAGGTAGTGAGTGGGGTACAGTGGGAAATGAGTGCGACACTGCCAGCAGTGAGTGGGACACAGTGGGAAATGAGTATGACAGTGCAGGTAGTGAGTGGAACTCTGTGGGAAATGAGTGTGATAGTTCAGGTAGTGAGTCGGACACAGTGGGAAATCAGTGTGATCGTGTAGGTAGTGAGTGGTAAACAGTAGGAAACCAGTGTGACACCGCAGAGAGTGAGTGGGAAACAGTTGTAAATGACTGTAACAGTGCAGAAAGTGAGTGGGACAAGTGGGAAATGAGTGTGACACTGCAGGTAGTGAGTGGGACACAATGGGAAATGAGTGTGACACTGCCGGTAGTGAGTGGGTTACAGTAGGAAATGAGTTTGATAGTGCAGGTAGTGAGTCAGACACAATGGAAAATGAGAGTGACAATGCAGGTAGTGAGTGGAACACTGTGGGAAATAGTGTGACACTGCAGGTAGTGAGTGGGACAGAGTGGGAAATGAGTGCGACAGTGCAGGTGCTGTGTGGGACACAATGGGAAATGAGTGTGTTAGTGTAGGTAGTGAGTGGGTAACAGTGGGAAATGAGTGTAACAGTGCAGGTAGTGAATGGGACACAGTGGGAAGTTAGTGTGACACTGCAGGTAGTGTTTGGGACACTGTGGGAAATGAGTCTGACACTGCAGGTAGTGTGTGGGACACAGTGAGAAATGAGTGTGACAGTGCAGGTAGTGAGTGGGACACAGTGGGAAAAGACTGTGACAGTGCAGGTAGTGAGTGGTACACCATGGGAAAAGAGTGTGACAGTGCAGGTAGTGAGTGGGACACCATGG
>NW_025196540.1:1873-4848 GCF_004010195.1 Chiloscyllium plagiosum
ACAGTAGGAAATGAGTGTGACAGTGCAGGGAGTGAGTGGGACACTGTGGGAAATGAGTGTGACAGTGCAGGATGTGAGTTGGACACAGTAGGAATTGAGTGTGACAGTGCAGGCAGTGAGTGGGACACAGTGGCAAATGAGTGTGACACAGCAGGTAGTGAGTGGGACACAGTGGGAAATGAGTGTGACAGTGCAGGTAGCGAGTGGGACACAGTAGGAAATGAGTGTGACACTGCAGGTAGTGAGTGGGACACTGTGGGAAATGTGTGTAATCGTGCGGGTAGTGAAAGTACACAGTGGGGAATGTGTGTGACAGTGCAGGGTGCGATTGGGACACAGTTGGAAATGAGTGTGACAGTGCATAGTGAGTGGGACACAGTGGGAAATGAATGTGACAGTGCGAACCAGCTGGTGTGACACAGTGGGAATAGAGTGTAACAGTGCAGGTAGTGTCTGGAGAACATTGGGAAATGACTGTGACAGTACGGGTTGTGAGAGGACACAGTGGGAAATGAGAGTGACAGTGCTGGTAGTGAGTGGAACACTGTGGGAAAAGAGTGTGACAGTGCAGGTAGTGAGTGGACACAATGGAAAATGAGTGTGACACTACAGTTAGTGAGTGTGACACAGTTGGAAATGAGTGTGACACTGCAGTTAATTACTGGGGCACAGTGGGAAATGAGTGTGACAGTGCAGGTAGTGAGTGGAAAACAGTGGTAAATGAGTGTGACATTGCAGGTAGTGAGTGGGACACTGTGGGAAATGAGAGTGACAGGGCAAGTAGTGAGTGGGACACACTAGGAAATGAGTGTGAACCTGCAGGTTGTGAGTGGAAGGCAATGGCAAATGAGTGTGACACTGTAGGCAGTGAGTGGGACACAGTAGGAAATGAGTGTGACAATGCGTGTTGCTAGTGTGACACAGTGGGAAAAGAATGTAACACTGCAGGCAGTGTGTGGAGAACATTGGGAAATGAGTGTGACAGTGCAGGTAGTGAGTGGGACACAGTGGGAAATGAGTGTGACCGTGCAGGTAGTGAGTGGGACACAGTGAGAAATGAGTGTGACACTTCAAGTAGTGAGAGGGACACTGCTGGAAATAAGTGTGACAGTGCAGGTAATGAGTGGGACACTGAGGGAAATGAGTAAGACAGTGCAGGTAGTGAGTGGGACACAGTGGGAAATGAATGTGACAGTGCGGGCAGCTGATGTGACACTGTGGGAAATGAGTGTTACACAGTAGGAAATGAGTGTGACACTGCTGTTAGTGAGTGGGACAGAGTGCGAATGCGTGTGACACTGCTGGTAGAGAGTGGGACACAGTGGGACACTGCCGGTAGTGAGTGGGACACAGTAGGAAATGAGTGTGATAGTGCAGGTAGTGAGTCAGACACAATGGAAAATGAGAGTGACAATGCAGGCAGTGAGTGGGCCACAGTAGGAAATGAGTGTGATACTGCAAGTAGTGAGTCAGACACAATGGAAAATGGGAGTGACAGTGCAGGTAGTGAGTGGGACACTGTGGGGAAATAGTGTGACACTGCAGGTCGTGAGTGGGACACTGTGGGAAATGACTGTGACACTGCTGTTAGTGAGTGGGACAGAGTGCGAAATGAGTGTGACACTGCCAGTAGTGAGTGGGACACAGTAGGAAATGAGTGTGATAGTGCCGGTAGTGAGTGGGAAACAGTGCGAAATGAGTGTGACATTGCAGGTAGTGAGTGGGAAACAGTAGGAAATGAGTGTGATACTGCAGGTAGTGAGTCAGACACAATGGAAAATGAGAGTGACAGTGCAGGTAGTGAGTGGGACACTGTTGGAAATAGTGTGCACTGCAGGTAGTGAGTGGGACACAGTGGGAAATGACTGTGAGACTGCAGGTAGTGAATGGGACACAGTGGGAAATGAGATGACACTGCCGGTAGTGAGTGGAACACAGTCGAAAATGAGTGTGATAGTGCAGGTAGTGAGTCATACACAATGGAAAATGAGAATGACAGTGCAGGTAGTGAGTGGGACACTGTGGGAAATGAGTGTAACAGTGTGGGTAGTGAAAGGACACAGTGGGAAATGAGTGTGACGGTGCCGGTAGTGAGTGGGACACAGTTGGAAATCAGTGTGACAGTGCAGGTCACCTGCTGTGACACAGTGGGAAATGAGTGCGACACTGCCGGTAGTGAGTGGGACACAATGGGAAATGAGTGTGATAGTGCAGGCAGTGAGTCAGATGCAATGGAAAATGAGAGGGACAGTGCAGGTAGTGTTTGGGACACTGTGTGAAATAGTGTAACACTGCAGGTAGAGTGGGACACAGTGGGAAATGAGTGTGACACTGCTGTTAGTGAGTGGGACACAGTGCGGAATGAGTGTGACACAGCAGTTCGTGGGTGGGACACAGTGGGAAATGAGTGTGACATTGCAGGTAGTGAGTGGGACACAGTAGGAAATTAGTTTGACACTGCAGGTAGTGAGTGGGACAATAGGGAAATGAGTGTGACAGCGCAGGTAGTGAGTGGGACACAGTGGGAAATGAGTGTGACAGTGCCGGTAGTGAGTGGGACACAATGGGAAATGAGTGTGATAGTGCAGGCAGTGAGTCAGACGCAATGGAAAATGAGAGTGACAGTGCAGGTAGTGTTTGGGACACTGTGTGAAATAGTGTAACACTGCAGGTAGTGAGTGGGACACAGTGCGGAATGAGTGTGACACAGCAGTTCGTGGGTGGGACACAGTGGGAAATGAGTGTGACATTGCAGGTAGTGTCTGGAGAACATTGGGAAATGAGTGTGACAGTACGGGTAGTGAGGGGACACAGTGAGAATTGAGTGTGACAATGGAGTTAGTGAGTGGGACACAGTGACAAATCAGTGTGACAGTGAGTGGGACACAGTGGGAAATGATTGCGACACTGCCGGTGGTGAGTGGGACATAGTAGGGAATGCGTGTGATAGTGCAGGTAGTGAGTCAGACACAATG
>NW_025196541.1:0-4848 GCF_004010195.1 Chiloscyllium plagiosum
CTGAAAAATAACATTTTTCCTTTATGCTCTTAGGTCACTTTTAGGACCTGTAAGTTGATGATGGACTTCCCTGTGGCAGTACCGGTTTTAACCGTGGTTCCTGGGAGAGGCTTGGTTGCAGCTGGTGGTGATGCCAAGTTCATCCAGTTTCCTGTTCTTACTGTGCTTGTAGGTGTAGTAGTTCCGTTGCCTTGTCTGCTTGGCAATGTTTAACAGCTGGTCTGCTGTATCCTGAGCTCAGCTGAGAATATGAACTCTCGATTTCAAAGTTCCGGTGTCTGCTGTAGAGTTGGTGTACAAGATGATTGAGGGGTGTGCAAGAGGTGCAACAGCAGGGTCCGTCTGCGTAGTCAGTGTTGTAGGTCCACACATATGTGTTCGTGATCTGTAGCCCTTTTGGGATCTTCTCTGCTTTCTTGCATCTCTGCAGAAACTTGATGTTTGCGTCGATATGCACGATCTTCTTGGTCCTCCAATTAAAAGCAGCATAAACGGCATTAACGTAATCATTGACGCTCAGTTTGGATTCCACTACGGCCACTCAACCTCTTAGCTCATTACTGCTTTGGTCCAGAGCTAAACTCTTGAGATAAAGTGAGAACGACTGCCCTTGATAGCAAGGAAACATCTGACTGAGTATAGAATCAAGAAGCATGACAGAACTAAAGTTAATGGGAATGGTGAAGAAATGTTTGGAGATTTGAAACTTCTCCTGATCTGGTGATCATATACTCATCCAGAGAGGCGTTGTTCTCAGTGTACTTGGCTGACACCTTAATTGCCTTGCTGCTGTTGCTCAGCATCATTGCAGAATCATGACTTGAGATTTATTCCTCATTCTCTGCATGCATGGTGGGCATGCTGTACATTTGTCTGGCTTGTCTCTTCACCATGTAGCCCCACGTTGGCAATGACTTCATATGGGTTGGGCTGACTACATATCTTAGAAACCTTTACTGATTTTCAGATATTTGTGTTGGGGTTCTGGCTTGCACTCTCTATCCGGTGTGTAGCTGTGGTTGATTCTCTACCTGCTTGCTGGTCATGTGTCTCTTACACTTTCCTTTGCCATCTTGTGTCTCAAAATAACTATACAATCATAGTGTCATACAGTCATACAGCTTGGAAACAGACCCTTTGGTCCGACCCGTTCTTGCCAACTAGATATCCTAAACTGATCTAGTCCCATTTGCCAGCATTTGGCCCATATCTCTCTAAATCCTTCCTATTTATGTAGCCATCCAGATGCCTTTTAAAGGTTGTAATTGTACCTGCCTCCACCATCACCTTTGGCAATACATTTCATACACACAACACCCTCTGTGTGAAAAAGTGCCCCTCAGGTCCCTTTTAAATATTTCCTCTCTCACACTAAACCTATGGTCCCTAGTTTTGGCCTCCCCCACCCTTGGAAGATGATCTTGCTATTCGCCCTATTCATACCCTTCATGATTTTATAAACCTTTAAGGTCACCAGCTGCTGAGCAAGGCTCTTTGCATTTACCTTGCAAGCATAAAAGTGTGTTGAGGATGGTCGACCCTTGGACTTGAATGAACTTTATTGTCACATGTACTTGAGTGTTATGAAGTTGAAGATGCATACCGCACCTTTAAAAGAGACAGAATGCCGTTCTGCACTTGAGAGCTTACATGCACCTGCACTATATGGTGGCAGTCCCACAGTGTGTGTGAGAAAATTTAAAATATGTAACATTTGGCTATGAAATGGATACCTGAGTTTTGATTGGTTAAATTCAAATTGTTGTCAAAACAGCAATTTAAATTATGCCCCAGGATACGAAAACCGAATCAAGTTTGAATTTATTGTTTTGTCAACATTGAACCAATGAGACTAGATTTCCTGCAGTGTGGAAACAGGCTCTTAGGCCCAACAAGTCCACATCAACCCTCCAAAGAGTAACCCACCCAGATCCATTTCCTTCTGATTAATGCACCTAACACTATAGGCAACTTAGCATGGCCAATTGACCTAACCTGCACATCTTTGGACTATGGGAGGAAACTGGAGCACCTGGAGGACACACATGCAGACATGGGGAGAAGGTGTAAACTCCACACAGACAGTTGCCAGAGGCTGGAATTGAACCTGGGTCCCTGGCGCTGTGAGGCAGTAGTGCTAACCACTGAGCCACCGTGCTGCCCCGATTGATCAGATGTTGGGGGTATAAAAATGCAGATATTTGAAATTGGCCAGAGAGCAACTGCCGTGGAGAGAGATAGCTAACTGCCAATATAACATCTTGGTCTTCAAGATATTTGATACCTTTTCACGTGAAACATACTCAAAGCAAAAAGAAAGACAACGACCCAGGGAAATCAACAGCCAGAAGAGTGAAGACATGGAAGACAACGGAGACTGTGTAGTTTTGAAATTAAGTTGATTTAATTTTAATAAGTGTCTTATTGGAAGTGCACATTGTTATAGAGTTGGAGGCAGATAATAAACAGTTAAGAGAAAGGGGATGGCTTAGCTTTGTTTTTGTTTAATGTCCACTTTTAGAGTTAGAAAATAAATTGATGTTATTTTCTTTAAATAGTGGAATTTGTATTTCATTTTTTAATAGATTATGAGGCAAGGTGAGCTTTTTTTGAGTGTTTGCTGTAATTAACAGAGGAGTTAACACGAGTATAGTGAAAAGTTTACAAGTTGCCACTTACGATGCTACCTTAGGTACAAAGGCATCTAGGTACAGACTCTTAGGAAAAAAATAGAAAAATAAAGAAATAAAAAGTCCAGCTAGATACAAAATCATAGTAATAAATTAGAAAAATAAATAAAATGTTCAGAATAACGGTCCTTCCACGATAATACAATGAAGACATTTTAAAAAGAGAGAATTTAAGACAAAGTCCACTTAGTCCGTTTCATGGCTGTGGGCTCGAGGACTTGTATAGTTGCTCACTTCAGCAGTTGCCAACTGTACCTGTTCACATAGTGTAACAGATCTATCTTGAAAACATATTCAATTTCATAGTTTACAGTATTCACCTGTCCAGAAAAGGGAACATCTAGGTCTGTGAGCGATTTGGATAAATTGCTCAATGCATCAGACATCATCACCCTGGTACCTAGATAGTATTTAACTTTAAAATTATATCCTTGCACTTTGACAAGTAAACACTGCAAACATGGCAGTGCACCACTTAACAGTTTATGGCAGATTACTTCTTGTGGTTTATGGTCCGTTTCATCTATAAATTTCTTGACAAATAGGTGTGAAATCACATGATGTTAAACACGAGAGCTAATATCTCACACACTATAGTGGAATATTTGTTTGGTGCAGAGCTTTTAAACCAAAATCAATCAATGTTTCATCTTGCAAAAGTCATTGGTAAGGTTCACACAAAATAAGGCAAGAATACATCACACCAGCTTCAGCACAGAGCTGAAGGAAACAAAACAGCAGAAACAAACAACCAAAGCATACAGATACGCTTCTCTAGGTTAGAAAAATCACTTTTAGTACTTAAAATGTTATTGTTTCAAACAGGAAGGCTGTGTTGTTTAATTGACAGCATCCTTTGGTGTTAACTCTAAGTTTACAGGAATCCAGTTTGCTACAGATTTTTCTTCCTCAAATTTAATGGAGGAAAATGTGAGGTTAGACAGAGGCAGTGCCTACTAATGTGCTGTCACAAGTCACTTTATTGTTGAATTGAATGAACCTTTATTACAACACCAGGTATCTGTATATACAGTACATTCACAGGCATCTATCCTCAAACTAAGCAATTCGGAGGGACTGCAGCACACTCCCCTCAGCGTGTCATGCTGCAATAGAACAGAGCTCTGTAAGATGGAGACAGGGAAGTATACTAAATTACATGACATGACATCATGACGACATTATGAGTATATCCCTTAAAAGGCATATCTGCTGTGGGGCATATCCTAAAAGTTGTTTTGGAGGTCAATCACCTTAGCTTTAGTACAGTAGAGTTCCTCAGGCGAGTATGTCACATTAAGAGATCTTCAGCTTCTTCATTGATAACCTTCTCTTCCAGCAAAAAGCCAAAAGTGGGGATCTTCACTAATCATTGTGCTATATTCAACACTATGTATGACTTCTTAGATTTTGAATCAGTTCATGCACATTTGCAACACTATCAGGACAACAAGTTACATTTACACCACAATGATCAGCAGAAAAAATGGACCATCTTTAAAAGACAGAAGCTAACCATCTCCATTTGAAATTCAAGGATATTACTATCGCTAAATCTTCCCCCCCGCACCTTGCTATCAATATCCCAATGATTACCATTGACCAGAAACTGAACAGGACCAGCAATATAAATTCTGCTGCTACAAAGAAATCTCAAGAGGTTAGGAATTCTGTGGAGGATAATTCACCTTCTGTCTCACCAGTACCTGTCCACCATCCATAAGTCTTAGGTCAGAGAGTTCCAAGATTGCACAACACAGATAAAAAATTATCCTCATCTCAGTCCTGAAAGGGCAACACCTAATTTTAGTTTCCCATAATTCTGGACTGGCTCGCAACAGGAAACATCTTTTTCACATTCGGAGATGCCGGTGTTGGACTGGGGTGTACAAAGTTAAAAATCACACAACACCAGGTTATAGTCCAACAGGTTTAATTGGAAGCACACTAGCTTTCGGAGCGACGCTCCTTCATCAGGTGATTGTGACAATCACCTGATGAAGGAGCGTCACTCCGAAAGCTAGTGTGCTTCCAATTAAACCTGTTGGACTATAACCTGGTGTTGTGTGATTTTTATCTTTTTCACATATCCTTGTAAAGATCATTCAGGATCTTATACACTTCAATCAAATTACCCCTCACTCTTCTACATTATGAT
>NW_025196542.1:0-4849 GCF_004010195.1 Chiloscyllium plagiosum
ACGGGATAAGGGAGAAAATGTTGGGTCCAATCCCAAGAAAGCAAACATTGAATAGAGACATAGCCAGATCCGCCAGAATGGTCCATTGCCTCAAATTCTGAATCTGTCTACAGAACCAGCCAAGATAGCATAAACTGGGGTAAGGCAAAGGCTAATATGGAGAGCTGTGCAAGCCGTGCTAGTGGACTACTCCACAAACTGGACTATCTACATAGCATGAGGAACATTGCAAACCTTCACCAGGATATTTGCTGAAGAAGGGCTGATGCCCGAAACGTCGATTCTCCTTCTCCTTTGATGCTGCCTGACCTGCTGCGCTTTCCCAGCAACACATTTTTAAGCTCTGATCTCCAGCATCTGCAGTCCTCACGTTCTCCTTTGCCAGGGTATTGCAACCCTCTACCACCACTCTCTGTCTCCGATATTTGAGCCAGTTTTGTAACCAAATGGCTTTCATATGAACCAACCTTGTTGAACAGATGCCAATGCACAATGTTATTCAACGTCTTACTGATGTCCATATCGACAATGTACACCACTCGATCACAATTCATCTTCTTAGTCGCTTCTTCAAAGAAATCTCAGTCGTCAGTAAGACACAATATTGCTTGTACAAAGTCATGTTGACTATCCCTAATCAGTCGTTACCTTTCAAAATGCGTGAAAATCCGATGACTCATAATCCCCTCCAACAACTTACCAACAACTAATGTCAGGCTCACTAGGTTTTCCTTGTTATCCTTCTTAACTCCTTTACGTTGATGCACCACGTAGCCAACCTCCAGTCTTCTGATACTTTAAATGTGGCTATTGGTGATAGCAAGGGGCCCAGCAATCAGTTCCCTAGCTTCCCACAGAGTTCTAGGTCCATCTAATAAAAGCCAGGACATTTTCCTTCTTTGGCATGTTTTAAGCCGTCCAGCAGCTCCACTGTAATACAGACACTTTCCTAGATGTCACTACCTATTTCCCAAGTTCTCTAGCTTCCATATCCTCCTGCCCAGTAAATACTGATACAAAATATTCGTTCAGTACCTCTCCCATTTCCTGTGATTTTGCACATGGGCAACCTTGTTGATCTTTAAGGATGTCCTATTCTCTCCACATTTCCTCTTCGTTCTTGATGTATTTGTAGAATTCCTTTGGATTCTCCTTAACTCTGTTTGTCAAAGCTATCACATGCCCCCTTTTTATTCTCCCAATTTCCCTCGTGAGTATACTCTTGTTACCTTCAGACTCTTCTAGTGATTCACTTTAAATCAGGAATTAAGAGGCTAATGATGACCATTTCGGTTGTCAGAAAAATCCACCTGGTTCACTGACAGGCTTTAAGGAAACAAACTGCCATTCTTACCTGGTCTGGCCGACAAGTGACTCCAGACTCACAGCAGTGTGGTTGACTGCTAACTACCCTCTGGCCAATTAGGGATATGTAATAGGTGCTTGCCTAGTTAGGGACACCTTCATCCCGTGAATTAATTAAGAAAAAACTCTCAATTCCTGATGTCTATACCTGACATATGCTTCCCAACTGACCCCCTTTCCTGAGAATATCTGTCCCAATCGAATTCATATTTAATACCATCAAAATTGGTTTTCAACAATTTAGAACTTTATGTTTTAGTCGTGGTTCATCCTTTTCCATCTCTATTTTAAAACTAATAGAATTATGATGACTTACCATAACGTGCTCCCCCAATGATACCTCAACCACCCTCTCCACACTGCCTTATGTTCCAAGGGTAAGGTGACGTTTAGCTCCTTCTCTGTGATTCAGAGCATTCGTCGAGCTACTGCAGTGTTGTAACACGGATTGGGGTCAGCAGAGTCTTCGACTCAATGGGTTGAATCTAAGAATAATTTGTCTCAGTGACATTTTCATTGAGACGTGAAGGTGACTCAGGCGTGAGAGCTCTTCTCATCGAGAACAAAAAGCAATCAAGTGTAGTTCGCACCTCTTCCGGAATCGGGGTGGGGTGACTTCTGTTACTTCCGTTACTATGTTCAGAAATTGCTGTTTAGATTGAGGTGAACAGAAACTGCATTTCTAATAAGCACCATGGAATTTAGCAACATTTATTGAACCGCTTCTCGTCGATTCCCGCATAGGTTTCCAACTCAGTTGGTATCCATGTGGGTCATGTCCAGGTGTGAACATCTCTGTAGCAAGTTACACGGTTAACGTAAAAGGCAAGGAAAGTGGCATCTCGAACTGGCTCCGAGGTCAGAGCATCCTCACAATGTGATCTGTCGTCCTCGGATTGTAATTAAGCGAACATATATTCTCACGCACTCACAGATACATTTGTAGCCGAGAAGAGTCTGAGAAGATAGACTCAACTTACCATTGACTTTTGTCTGGATTGATGGGCTATCATTATCTGCTGCGAAATTGATATTGTAGGCGGGCACATCCCAGCAGCTGTGTGAGTCGGAGAGAGATCATGGAAACCTTTTCATGTGACTTGGCATCTGTTGTTATGCGGGAGCACAATTGGAAATGCAACAAAATGGGGTCTGGGTCTTGGTGGGCAGTGTGGCCGACTGGTCTTCGATACAGAGTCCAGACTCCCGTCTCAACATAAATGCCGGTTCAAATCCCCCCACTGTGATTTCTCTGATCAACTCCAACGGCGCAGCGCGATAAAACGTTGTTTCGATTCCGGGTTTATTGATATTCAAAATAGGAGATAAAAGTTTTTGCTTCCCGGGGAGTTAACTGCGGTTTGGGATTGTGCGGATTATTTCAAAGTGTCTCGGCTGTCATGATCGCGTTCGCCTCCCGCGCGGAAAATCGCAAACAGCTCAGCTGTTCCAGACAAGTTCAGCTTTTACTGGAAACGAATGGCGACTGTTATTTCATCACTGTTGTGAAACAAAGTCCTGAGGTGACTCGACTCGTCGTTATTTCGTTTTCTGGCCAATGGGAAAATCGTTCCAATGAATTGCGATGTCGTATGTTATTGAATTTCTCCCATTTCCTTCATTTCCGTCCTGGAGACATCGGGAGGGAAAGGTAATCTAATCGAGACTGTGATTGGTGAAATTCACTTTTTATGGCCCATTCTTATTATGTTCTTTCTTCCTCTCTTTACAGCATTGTCTGGGAAGTGGTGGTGCACTGAGGCTGCGGTACGTTCGAAAGAGTGGTTTGGAATTGCCCTGTTGTTAGTTGTGAGATTACTTTCTGACTCATGCCCTCGGACTGTCTCACATTTAGCATTCATGCTCGCTGTGTCTGAAAATGCATTTTGTTCGCCAGTTTTGTTTGTGTTCCGTGTTAAATGCTTTCTGTTTTGCGATTCGCTCAATACATTACATGTTAACGGGGTTTCTGAGGTAACTTACAGCAGCAAAAATCCACAACTGAGGATCTGGGAAAATTTCACGGAGTATGGTCAGTCGGAGCAAAACTAAGGAATTCGTTTTTTTCTGCAGTGTTTCACAATACTACCTTTCCCGTGAGCAGTCGAACAGACTAAATGATTGTGCCACAGACTGCGACGGCAAGCTCCGCTAAAAAGTAATCCTTTAAAGTCGGTGTAAGCAACACAACGTTATTGGGGTTCACCGCGTGGAAACAGATACTTCGGTGTATCTAGTCCATGCTCACCACATAGCCAAAATTAAACAAGTCCCGTTTCCCAGCATTTGGCCCTAATCCCTCTAAACCCATCCTATCCAGAAACTCATTCGATTACCTTTGCAATTTTCTAAGTTGAATAGCCTCCTCCACTTCCTCTGGTAGCTCATCCCATACCTATCCATACCTCCCATACCCACCCCCACTCCAGAAGAGTTGCGAATTGCACTTGAGTGCTTTTTGTTCTCGATGTGAAGAGCTTTCATGCCTGAGTCACCTTCACGTCTCTGGTTGCTGAGTGAATCACAAAGAAGCAATTTCACCAGAGCTGCAACTGCCTCACTTCCCCACTCGACCTCCCCGATTACATTTTCCTCCTCGTCAGTGATTTAAATGAAACCAAATGGATGAGATGTCATTCTGTAGCCTCTCTGTCGATTCCTCCGTTTCAGTTCCAACATGGCTTAGATCTCGGGGCGCACCTTAATTCTATCATCTCCAGGACGGAAATGATTGAAATGGGAGAAATTCAAGAACATACGACATCGAAATTCATTGGAACGATATTCCCATTGGCCAGAAAACCAAATAACGACGAGTCGAGTCACCGCAGGACTTTGTTTCACAAAAGCGATGAAATAACAGTCTCCATTCGGTTCCAGTGAAAGCTCAACTTGTCTGGGACAGCAGAGGTGCTTGCGATTTTCCGCGCGGGAGGCGAACACGATCGTGACAGCAGAGACACTTTGAAATACTCCGCACTATCCCATACCACCATTAATTCCCCGGGCAGCAAACCAATTTTTTTTGTTTTCAATATCAATACAGAGGAGACCGAAACAGCATTTTAACAAGCTGCGTCGTTGGAATCGATCAGCAGAAAGGGCAGGGGTGGGATTCGAACCCACGTCTCTGTCAAGACGCAAGCTGAAATCCAGCAGCTTAGACCGCTCGGCTACACTACTATCCAGCCGTGCGCCTGTATTTTCTTGCATTTCGAATTGTGCTCCTGCATAACAACAGATGCAAAGCCACGTGAAAAGGGTTCCATGATCCCTCTCCGACTCGCACAACTGCTGGGATGTACCCGTCTACAACATCAATTTCGCAGCAGATATTGATATCCATCAATCCAGACAAAAAACAATGGTAAGCTGAGTCTATCTTCTCAGACTCTTTTCAGTTCCAAATGTATCTGTGAGTGCGTGAGAATATATGCTCGCTTATGATTTTGTCAAATAACCATGAACTGCTTGACATTACTGC
>NW_025196543.1:0-1795 GCF_004010195.1 Chiloscyllium plagiosum
GGAATCCACAGTACAGTAAGGATGGTATTGCACTGGGGGATACATGGAAGAATTATAGAACAGAAAACATAGAATATGAGAGCACAGTACAGGTAATTCAGCACTCGATGTTGTGCCCAGCATTTATCTTAATCTAAAATCAACCTCATCGAAACACACATCAACTACCTGTCGGCCCCTACTGTCTCTGACGTTTCTACCACTGCTGGCAGATTATTCCACATACCGAGGACTCTGACATTTCCCCAAATATCATCCTGAAATCAAACGCAATTATGGCACCTCGTTGCAGTTACTATGCCCATGAAAATGCATCTGGCGATGTAGTCTGTCTACTCCTCTCATTACGTTGCACACCAATATCAAGTCACCTCTCTTCCTTCCTTTCTCCAGTTTGAAAAGCCATTATCTCACGCAAACGTTCTAAACAAGCCACGCCCTCACATCTAGGCAGCATCGTCGTAAAGCTCCAGTGCAACCTCCCTGAAACATTTCCATCATTCCACTGGACACAATATTCCAAATATGGTGTCACCACGGTTTTATAGAGTTGAATCAAAACCTTGTTGCTCTTAAACTCAATCCCCTGTTAATGAAGGACAAAACACAATGCCTCTTCTTTGCAACCCTATCAACTAGGGTGGCAAAATTGAGTGATCTATGTGCATGGATCTCAAGATCCCGCTGGTCCTACACATTGCCAATAATCCTATTGTTAACCTTGTATTCAGCATTCAAATTTGGCCTTCCAAATGAGCCGCTTCGCATTTATCCAGGTTAAACTCCATCTGCAACTTCTCAACCCAGTTCTGCATCCTGTCAATGCCATGTTGTTGCTTGCAACAGCCCTCGACACGATTTACAACAGCACCAATCTTTATGTCATCGGCAATCTTATGAACCCAACCTTCCACTTCTTCATCCAAGTCATTTATGAAAACTACATAAATAAGAATGCCAAATAAAGATCCCTGTGGTACACCTGTCGTCAACGACCTTCAGGTGGAATTCTTTCCATCCACTACCACTGGCTGTCTTCTTTTGACCAGCAAATTCTGTATCCAGACAGCCAAATGTCGTATATCCCATACATCCAAAATTTCTGAATGAGCTTACCGTGGGGAATCTGATCAAACCTGGCTTTGTGCATGGGAGCATGTCTCACGAACTTGCTTGAGCTTTTTTTTTGAAGAAGTAACAAAGAGGATTGATGAGGCAAGAGCAGTAGACGTGATCTATATGGACCTCAGTAAGGCATCCGACAAGGTTCCTCATGGGAGATTGCTCAGCAAGGTTAGATCTCATGCAATACAGAGAAAACTAGCCGTTAGGGTACAGAACGAGCTGAAAAGTAGAAGATAAGGGGTGGTGTTGGAGGGTTGTTTTTCCAGACTGGGGGCCTATGACCAGCGGAATGTCACAAGAATTGGTGCTGGTTCCACGACTTTTCGTCATTTATATCAATGATTTGGACTTCAGCACAAGACATATAGTTAGTAAGTTTGTAGATGACACCAAAATTAATGTGTCGTGAACAGTGAAAAAGATGCCTAAGATTGCAATGGGATCTTGATCAGATGGACCAACGGGATGAGGAGTGGTAGATGGAGTTTAAATTTGATAAATGCAAGTTGCTGTATTTTGGGAAAGCAAATATTAGCAGAAATTATACACTTATGTTCGAGGGAATGTTGATGAATAAAGAGACCTTGGAGTGCAGGTTCATAGCTTCTTGAGAGTGGAGTCACAGGCAGATAGGAGAGTGAAGAAGACATTTGGTATACTTTCCTTTATT
>NW_025196543.1:2133-4849 GCF_004010195.1 Chiloscyllium plagiosum
TTAAAAGGCATCTGGCTGGGTATTTGAACAGGATGCGTTTGGAGGGATATGGGCCGGTGCTGGCATGTGGAACGAGATTGGGTTGCAATATTTGTTCGGCATGGATGAGTTGGAGTGACGGGTCTGTTTCTGTGCTGTGTATCTCTCTGATTCTGTGACTCTGAGTGCCTTTCTAAAATCCACATCCACCACATGCACTGCTCGACCTTCATCAACTTGTCTCTTCACATTCTCAAAAAATTCAATATGGCTTGTGAGACATCATCTGCCCACCCCCCTAATGAAGCCATGCTGACTATCTTTAATTTTATTATTATCTATTATTTTCTTTCCAAACCGTCATAAGTCCTTTCTCTCCTTTCTCGTACCTTGCTTACCACAGACTTAAGACTGACTGATCTTTAATTCCCAGGGATTTCCCTATTTACTTTCCTAAACCGAGGAAACACATTGACCTCCCTCCAGTCATCCAGTACAACCCCTGTGGAGAGTAAGGATGTAAATATCAGAGCTAAAGACACATCAATCTCGTGCATCGTTTCCTGTATTATCCTTGGTTATGTCTGGTCTGGCCAGGGATACTTATCCATGTTAATTGTCACCAGAGTTTCCAGCACATCAACTTCCTTAGCTTCGATCTGTTCAAGTCAATTAACCTCGTCCACCGTGTTCTCATTCTGAACAATGTTACGACACTGTGGTTAAACTTTCTGCTCATTAAGCCAAAGAGACGGAAAAGCTCACATTGGCTCATAATCTATTAAAGAATGAGTAACAAATAACTACCCAAATTCCACTATTTAAAAAAAGCACTTTAGTTTTTAACTCTGAAAGTGAACATTAAAAGAACAGCTATTTACAATACTAAGTCTGACTCTTCTTACAGATTTGTTATCTACCTCCAACTCTATAACATACTGATCCAATAAATCCTTTATTAAACTTACAGAAACTCAATTTTAAAAGAAACCAAGCAGCAACTGTCGTCTCCGGTGTTCACCTTTCTTTGATTGTAGATATCCCTCGGTCATCTTTGGTGTTCTGTTGCAAGGATGTTTCAGATGAAAAAGTAAATTTGACAGAGAGTATGCTGAGTAGCAGTACTTGAAATGGGTGGTATTACTTTTTCAGCCTAACTGTCCATAATGCATGCGTTTTATAACCTAATAATCAGATCGTGTCATTCGTTCAATGTTGTCAAAAGTGTAAAATTCATATCAATCTGGATTTAGTATCTCAAGGCATAATGTCAGCTGATTGGTTAAATTTGAACCGCTGTGAAATCAGTTAAAGTATCTCGGTTACAGCCACAGTTTACATATTAAGGTTATATCTTTCAATTCTCCAGTGCAATCTGCCTGCGAGTCAGTCACATGGCAGGTGCTTGAAGGTTTCACTTTATGTTAACGGTACATTACATGTCTTCAACTTCATTACACGTCCCCCTTATGGAAAGAGAAGAACCATAATTCTTTCTCCATTTATTTTTAAACCCAATTATCATGAAATACATAGAGCATTAATCTAAGTTCATACTAACATATATATATGTGTGTGTGTATATGTTTATCTATATGTGTCTAGCTATGTATACATACATGTACATACACACATAAACATATAAAGTGTGCATACGTGTTTCGAAGTTAATATGACATTGGTATCTGTTAGATCTTATCCATCTGCTATTACATTCCTATGGACCACAACATGTATGATTTGCAAATTAAAACTCTGTAGGGTAAGACTCAAATGAAATAGTCTCATATTCATGTCTTTAGATTGTTCCAAGAATATAACAGGATTGTGAATCGTGTGCACACCCGCCTTCATCACATTGTTAATGACATAAAAATTAAATGTTGTAAAGCCAGTACCAAACTGAATAATTCTTTTTCGATGTCAGAGTATTTTCTCTGATTGGTATTGAGTTTCTTTGAAAAATAACCAACGAGCAGTTCAATTCCATCATCATCTTCCTGTAGCAGTACAGCTCCAACTCTGATATCACTAGAATTGATTGCAGTTTAGAATGGTTTCAAAATGCTTGGTGTAGCTAAAACTGGTGAGGTGGTTAATAGTGCTTTTATGTAGTCAAGTGCCTCCTGGCAATGTTCTGTCCAGCGAAATGTTGTGTTTTTCTTCGGTAACTGTGCGAATGGTGCCATGACACTGCTGAGGATTAGAAGAAACGTGCTGTTGGTTCTGCTTCATCACAAAAATCGATGTACCTCTTTCTTCGAAGTTGGTCGTGGAAATTACTTCCTGGGTTTTGGCTTTGCGTTCCTTTGTGTTGATATTGCCCATTTGGTATGGCAAACACAGGACTTTCTTTTGCTTTCTTTGATAAATGGACCTGACAATAACGATGCAGTAAGTCCAACTTAGTGATATAATTGGCTTGTCCAACTTTCTCCATGCAGTACTCTAATCTGGGTTTGGGGTATGAGTCGGAATTTGTTATGGCGTTGAACTTCCGATAGTCCACACAAAATCATTGAGTCTCGCCAGGCTTGAGAAACAACAAGATAGTCAAACTCCACTCTATCTGACTTAGTTCGATGATATCTTCATTGAGTTTCGCATCCATGTTCTTGGTGATCTGTGTGGCTTTGCAAGGATTAAGACTGCTATTTTATCGGAACACCATTCCTTACGCCTGGATCATGGACAATATCGTACATCCTCCCATCTTATTCCTGCATATGTCCTCATA
>NW_025196544.1:0-4849 GCF_004010195.1 Chiloscyllium plagiosum
CTGCGCTGTATTCTTCTATGTTCTATGTTCTATGTAAGTCCACACCGACTCTCTGAACTGTATACCGCCCAGTCTCAACCCTCTTATCTTGTAACGTTATATTTTTCATGGGTAATCCATGAACCTGCACATCCCTCAACATTATGGGCAAAGTAGCATGGCCAATCCACACAACCTGCACCTCTTTGGACTGAAAGAGGAACCCGGAACACCCAGAGATAACTCACACGGACACCATAGAAAATATGCAGACTCCATACAATTAAATCATTCTAACATCAGAAACTAGGGATCTGGGTAATTGGAAGTGTTTCGAGATGGAGAACAAAAGTTTAGTCCACCGTGTGAATCATACGCTGAACAACCTAATTTCAGTGCTGTAAAACACCTAAAATATGATGACAGAATACAACAGGATCTTGACCAGATGGGCCAATGAGCAGAAAAGTGTCAGATGGAGTTTAATTCAGATAAATGTGAGGTGCTGCATTTTGGGAAAGCAAATCTTAGCAGGACTTATACACTTTATGGTAAGTTCCTAGAGAGTGTAACAGAACAAAGAGACCTTGGAGTGTAGGTTCATAGCTCCTAGATAATGTAGTCGCAGGTAGATGGGTTAGTGAAGAAGGTGTTGGTATACTTTCTTCTATAGGTCAGAGTATTACGGACTGGAGTTTGGAGGTCAGATTGCAGCTGTACAGGACATTGGTTAGGCCACTGTTAAAATATTGCGTGCAATTCTGGTCTCCTTCCTATCGGAATGATGCTGTAAAACTCGACCAGATATCTCAACCCAATCTTTTCCCACCTTCCAGCACCTGACCCATATCCCTCCAAACCTTTCCTATTCATATACCCAGCAAATTTCTCTTAAGATTTGCAATAGTACCAGCTTCCAACACTTCCTCGGGCAGCTGATTCCAATGACATACCACACACTCTCTGTGTGAAAAAGTTGCCCTTAGGTCTCTTCTATAACGTTCCTCTCTCACCCTAAACCTATGCCCTCTCGTCCTGGACTCCCCAACCACAGGGAAAAGATTTGCTCTATTTACCCTATCCATGCCCCTCTTAATTTTGTAAACATCTGTAAGGACTCCCCTCAGCCTCAGACGCTCGAGGGAAATCAGCCCCAGCCTGTTCAGGCTCTCCCTGTAGCTCAAATTCTCCAACACTGGAAAAATCCTTGTAAATCTTTTCGAACCCTTTCAGGTTTTCCATGCTGTACATAACTATGACAATATTACTCCATGACTCCGTATATGCATTTTCATTGCAGTTTACCTTTCATTTTGATTCTGAATATGATTGACCTCATTCTGAATGAAATACAGTCACAGGGTCATCGAGATGGACAGCATGGAAACAAACGCTTCGGTCCAACCCGTCCATGCCGACCAGATATCCCAATCCAATCTAGTCCTACCTGCCAGAACCCGGCCCAAATCCCTCCAAACCCTTCCTATTCATATACCCATCCAAATGCCTTTTAAATGTTGCAATTGTACCAGCCTCCGCCACATCCTCTGCCAGCTCATTCCATACTGAAAATGTGTTGCTGGAAAAGCGCAGCAGGTCAGGCAGCTTCGAAGGAGCAGGAGAATCGACGTTTCGGGCATGAGCCCTTCTTCAGTGTTCATGCCCGAAACGTCAATTCTCCTGTTACTTGGATGCTGCTGACCTGTTGCGCTTTTCCAGCAACACATTTTCAGCTCAGATCTCCAGCATCTGCAGTCCTCACTTTCTCCCAGCTCATTCCATACACGTACCACCCTGTGCGTGAAGAAGTTGCCCCTTAGGTCTTTTTTATATCTTTCCCCTCTCACCCTAAACCTATGCACTCTAGTTCTGGACTCCCCGACACTAGGGAAAATACTTTGCCTATTGACCATATCCATGACCCTCATAATTTTGTAAACATCTGTAAGGTCACCCCTCAACCTCCAACGCTGCAGGGAAAACAGCCACAACCTGTTCAGCATCTCCCGGTAGCTGAGATCCTCCAAACCTTGCAACATCCTTGTAAATCTTTCCTGAACACTTTCAAGTTTCACAACATCTTTCCGATAGGAAGGAGACCAGAATTGCACGCAATATTCCAACGGTGGCCTAACCAATGTCCTGTACAGCCGCTACACGACCTCCCAACTCCTGCACTCAATACTCTGACCAATGAAGGAAAGCATACCAAACGCCTTCTTCACTATCCTATCTACCTGCGACTCCACTTTCAAGGAGCTATGAACCTGCACTCCAAGGTCTCTTTGTTCTGCAACACTCCCTATGACCTTACCATTAAGTGTATAAGTCCTGCTAACATTTGCTTTCCCGAATTGGAGAACCTCGCATTTATTTGAAATAAACTAAGTCTGCCACTTCTCAGCCCATTGGCCCATCTGGTCCAGATCCTGTTGTAATCTGAAGTAACCTCTTCACTCTCCACTACACCTCCCATCTTGGTGTCATCTGCAAACTTACTAACTGTACCTCTTATGCTCGCATACAAATCATTTATGTAACTGACAAAAAGTAGAGGGCCCAGCACTGATCCTTGTGGCCCTCCACTGGTCACAGGCCTCCAGTCTGAAAAAACAACCCTCCACCGCCTCCCTCTGTATTCTAATTTTGAGCCAGTTCTGTATCCAAATGGCTAGTTCTCCCTGTATTCCATGAGATCTAACTTTGCTAATCAGTCTTCCATGGGGAACCTTGTCGAACTGAAGTACATATAGATCACATCTACTGCTCTGCCCTCATCAATCTTCATTGTCACTTCTTCAGAAAAACTCAACCAAGTTTGTGAGACATGATTTTCCACGCACAAAGCATGTTGACTATCCCGATTCAGTCCATGCCTTTCCAAATACATGTATATCCTGTCCCTCAGGATTCCCTCCAACAACTTGCCCGCCACCGAGGTCAGGCTCACTGGTATATCGTTCCCTGGCTTGTCTTTACCGCCCTTCTTAAACAGTGGCGCCACGCTTGCCAACCTCCAGTCTTCCGGCACCTCACCTGTGACTATCGATGATACAAATATCAAAGCAAGAGGTTCAGCAATCACTTCTCTAGCTTCCCACAGAGTTCCCGGGTACACCTTATCAGGTCCTGGGGAGTAAAATGCATGGAGAGAGGTTGTTTGTGCTTTCAGTTAAATCTGTGTATATCAATGAGTCGTATTGGAGAATGTATCCTCCCACAGAAAGAGGAACAGATAGATATCATTCCCACTGAAATAAACACAGACCATATTGAGAAAACATCGAACGAAAGAAGGGAAATGTTAACGCATATTTTATGAGGGTAGGACGCTACAGAAGAATGGAAGAAAATTAGAAAGGTAATGAAGTCTGAGCAATCGTAATGGAGCTGTTGCTGCAGTTAAAATGAAATCATTTGTAAGAGGATAGAGATTGCAAAGACTTAATAACAAATAGTCTCATGGAACTACATCGCAATGATTGGTCATGCGTTCATAATAGTAATGAAAGCTCAGGAAACTGGAACAGGAGGACACTGTGCAGCCTGTTCAAACCATTTAGGCTACTCTGGCAGTAAATCCAATCATTATTGGTTTTATTTTTCGAATTCAGTTTCCTGTCCACTCCACATGCCCGCTGATTCTCTGTGAAACCGCCAAACTGTCTATTCCAATCCGAAATGTACTCAATGAGGAAGCACCCATAGTCCTCAGTGATAGAGAATATTAAAGACCCAGTGTTGTCTCCTCATCTCAGTCAGAAATAATCTGTCCATTTCGCCGACGTTGTATCAATGAATCCGAAATAACTGAAGCTGTTGGAAATAAGAGACAAAACCAGAAGTTGGCGGAAAAGCTCAACATATCCAGCAGCATCTCTGATGACAAATGAAAGGTAATGTTTCGCGTCTGGTGACCCTTCGATTACCAGACCTGAAACGTTAACTCTGATTTGTCATGAGAGAAGTTGCATGATCTGCTGAGTTTTTCCAGCAGCTCCCTAGATTGTGCCCTTGTATTTCAGATTCCAAAATTCACGGGAATACGTTCTTAGCAGAGACCCTATCAATTTCTGACTCTTCATAATCTGATACATTCCAAAGAAATCGCCTTTCAGTTTTCTAGAATATATTCAGAAACTCAGCAACCGAGATATTTTTCCGAGCAAGGGTGGTGAGTGTCTTGATGGCAACTGGTGGTGTTCCTGTCTATCTGCTGTGCCTTGCGTTCTGGACTATCGTGCCATAGATCTGGAAGCTGCTCTGTAAGGAAGCTTGGTGAATTTCTGCAGTACATTTTGAACAATACACAGCTGCTACAGACTGTCGTTGATGGAGACAGGGGATGTTTCTGGCTGTGGTGCAGAGCACCACTGCTCTCCATCATCATCAATCAATTACAAAAATGGACATCCACTGTTTACACGGATCTGCTGTCCGAGTTTGTTAATTGTAAAAATGACCATGGAATGTTAGACATGTTCACCTCTTTCCCTGACACTTGGGGCATCATGCGATTGTTCTAGCTACTTATCCTCATTTCATCTGTAAAAGTTGTGAATGAGATGATTGACATATGGTGTAACAGATGGTTAAATCAGGGAAGAATCGGTTATTGCATACCTAGCTTATGTATTTCTGTGTGTCTGCACGAAGCTGTGAGTACTCATGTGTGTTCTCGTTCTGTGTCTGTGTCTCGGTGTTTCTTTCTATCTGACTCTCCGTGTCTGTGTAGGTTTGTGTGCATGTTCGTAGGTTTCAGTGTGCGTATTAGTGTGTGACCCTTTGTTTGTGAGTATGTGTGTCTGTGTCGCTGCAATGGGCTCTCTGTTGTTCTGATGGTTGCATCAACTGAAATGTCTGTCGACCC
>NW_025196545.1:0-4850 GCF_004010195.1 Chiloscyllium plagiosum
TCCACAAAAGACTGCTGCACTAGCTGCCTACCTGTCTTACCTTTCTTGGAGTTAACCCATCTATGTGACTGTATCTGAGACTTTCCCCCCTTCCTATAACTGCCATCCATCACATACTGTTGCTGTTGCAAATTCCTCATTGCTTCTAACTGTCTCTCCAGGTAAAAACAAGGGCTGCAGATGCTGGAAACCAGAGTCTAGACTAGAGTGGTGCTGGAAAAGCACAGCAGTTCAGGCAGCATCCGAGGAGCAGGACTGTCTCTCCATTTGATCTGATAAGATTCGCAGCCAACAGCATTTATGGCAGATATAATCCGCAGTAACCCTTAAACTCTCTTTAAACTCCCACATCTGACAAGAAGTACATATCACTCTATTGAAGGCCATTTTTGCTCCTTCACAATCTACAGACCCAGAAAATAACACCATCTTATTCCTCTTCAAGTATTAGAGAAATGAAGGAGTGTAAATAGCTCTGATTGTGGATAGGCCTCCTTTGGAAGACAAGTACAATAGGTTTGATGTTACAACAGGTGGTGTTGGCAAATATACTGGATCCATGAGCTCACAGATAAGGTAAAAAGCAAGCTAACATACAAGGTCATAGACTGGCCCTGCCCTACAGAAAATACTTCAATTCAAACATTACGTTATAATCTCAGGTGCTGCTATTGGTGGACAATTCAGATCTCAGGCTGAAATCTAGCTTCACAGATCACAGTTTGTTTTGTTTGGTTTTAAATGAGGTGGTCTCACTAAAACATAGATTTGTTGCAGATGTTGCAGACCTATAAACTGAAAGAAATTAAGATAAAATAGAATAAATCAGACTATTTATTTAAGACACAAAATCTATAGATTTTGAGTCACACAATGACTTATAATTGCATTGTGCCCAAAAATATTCCCTTATTACACAAAAGCATCACTCGTACAGTACTCACTTCAGAAAAAAATTGCCTTCTCTAATATATCTATAGGCCTGATTTAACTCTGATTTCTACTCCCAATCTGGAAAATCTGATGACCTCTTCCTGGAGCTTTCATACACCTCAGCTTCAAAGTTCTCAGCTTCAAAGAAACTCCAGGTTTGGTACTATTAGTGAACTCCTTCTCGTAAGGTAATTATTTTCAACCTTCTCCCTTCCTCAACAGCAGCTCTTTACATATCCATCTTCACTGAAGAAATCTGCAGGACTGACCCTGCGGTAGTAGTGGAGATTGGGGGTTATGGGTAGGCATGGTGGCTCAGTGTATAGCACTGCTGCCTCACAACACTAGGGATCCGGGACCCGGGTTCGATTGCACCCTCCGTATCTGTGTAGAGTTTGCACATTCTCCCTGTGTCTGCGTGGGTTTCCTCCCACCACCAGAGATATGCAGGTTAGGTGGATTGGCTATGGGAAATGGATCGGGTATGGAGATGGGTCTGGATGGGATGCTGTTTGGAAGGGCAGTGTGGACTTGTCAGGATGAATGGCCTGCTGTAGGGATCCCATGATTCTATGACACAAATTGAAACTAAAACTAAGCTATGGGTTTTCTCAGCTATGGGTGTATGCCCGAAATTTAAAAATATCAAGTACAGAAACTTCCATCATAATGCTCCAACTATGACTCATTGTATCTTGTTTCATTGTAAAATCTCTCAATGTAAACAAAGTCCAATACACTGGGAGTCCGGTAAGATACCTCTTTCAAACTGTGTTAAAATAAGTCACCATGGCTACAGAAATACTTAAAAGTTAACAATTAAATTCTTCAGACTCACCAAAAAACCTATA
This sequence comes from Chiloscyllium plagiosum, assembly GCF_004010195.1. Lineage (NCBI taxonomy): Eukaryota > Metazoa > Chordata > Chondrichthyes > Orectolobiformes > Hemiscylliidae > Chiloscyllium > Chiloscyllium plagiosum. The sequence continues at coordinate 1,785 of NW_025196545.1, forward strand.
TGTCACTCATTCAAAATTCAAAACTCCAACTTAAAAATAAATGATACTGAAATATATATAAATCACACACCCTACATCACAATTAAACTCTCCCAGTTCCCTCGAAAATCAGATCGTACTGTAAGAGGAAAAGAGGCTTCTATGAAGGCCTACAGTATTAAAGTTTAAGTTAGAGTCTGAGAAAGCAAAATAAGTTGTTTTTCCAGAATATGCATTTGATCCCATTTTAAATCTTGTCACTGTAACTCCTGTGCAGATGCTCACTATTGTTCTGTTATTTTTCTCCTTCTTTTGGTGAAACTGTGATTTTTGAGATTAGGTTAGTTGAACTTTGAACAGCTGCATGTTTAAAAAGGGAAGAAAACAAATGCAGATGTTTGCTGTTGGTGACAGGCCTGGAAAGTAGTAAAACTTTATTCATCGAAGGAATGCTGTGGACTATACACTGTTGTGTTTTGCCATACCAAGGCTTGGAAGCTGGTTGGATGTGAGTTGGTCAATAAGGGATGACTGGTGCTAACTACTCAAACACAGAGAATATTGATTTTAAAAAAAGAAAAGGAGGGAGTAAACCTTTTCTGACTAGTTTCAGCAGGTGCAATTACTTTGGAATCTTCAGGACTTGCTGCTGATTTTTACTTTAGATTTCTCCCCAATTAAAGAATTGATAAATGTTCTGAGAAAAGAATGCTGGTATGTAAGAAAAATGTAAATAGTTTTTGGAATCTACTGAATCTGTTCACCTAATTTAGAAATTAGAAATACAATTATGTGCCTGTTGAGCAATTAGTTATCCAAGGAGTACACGAAAGCTTGACATCCATTGTTTGAAACTGTTTAATTGAACTATCAAGTTACGATTCTTTTATTTTCTCCTTTAATTTGTCCCTTAACTGTATCTATCTATAAGTGTGAGACGTAATCAAAGAAGATTGGGTTTAAATTATATTGATTCATTTTGTCCTGCTAAAGCTACAGGATTTAATAATAAATTGTTAACTTTTCTTTAAGTTGTAAACTTGGTGTCAAAGATCTGTTGTTTGTAGAGTCTGGTTAGGCAAATGTTCAGTATCATTTAAGCTCACTGTGTTGCAAATCCAGTGATAGTGAGGCTGATTTGGTTGTAACACATCCAGTTGTGCAATTACTCTATTGTCCCCTTTTCTTTTGTTCCTTATGCTTTGCCCATTTCCCCCTTGCCTGGCAGATTAGTGTATTTTCTCTTGCTTTTAGTAATTTCAGCTTTGGCTTGTGGGTAATGAACAGTTAAACTTACACAACATTCAGTCCCAGCATTTCACGCATTCCCACAGCTTTCACCCACATTATCTGAGCAGCTGGTCCCACTAGGGTCTCCTAGCAACCATGAATGTGAAGATGCAGTTGTCAGAATTTGACAGGTAGGGGCTGGCAACTGTTACCAGTCCACTGAAATGGAACTAAAATCAATCAACAGAACCCAGAGGAAAACTCTTAAAACTAATGATAGCATGCAAGCCTATCACTACACAACGAAAAGGTTGCTCCTGAATTAAACCCATTGTTTTCTCTGCAGGATTGACTGCATTATAAGGTCTATAATTTTTAACTCTTTATTTTTGACATCAGTAAAGCCACATCATGCTTAATACATGATACAGCTCAAGTGTACATTGTACTAGATTTGCATAACATTTCTTAACAGATTTGTCACTTAATATCAAAATGTGAATAAAGTCCAGCCAATTGTAAGTGACATGAAGCCCTATTAAATCAAGAGATTCATTTACACCAGCATTTGTCAGCGATATCTGCAATAACAAGTAAAAGCATTGACAATAACAAGTGGAGTCAGTGGCACAGTACCCAGAAATAACAGGTAAGGCAACTGGGTCTGTATCAGTGGAACCAATTATTTCTGGGTTCTGTATTAGTGCATTTGGTGATACTGTGAGGCTCTGTGCCAGTGGATCTGCTTGTTATTGCTAGATTCTCAGTCAGTGTCTCTGTTTAACATTGCTGAATTTTGTATCCTGTCTGTCTGTCAGTTATCTCGAGCATGCAATGGTGAAAGTGAACTCCTTGTTACATTTGGCTTTCATACCAATGTAATGGGACTTTATACCTTGACACTGTAAGACAAACTGGTCAAGAAAACATAATGATCTTGCGTAAAAGTGCATTTGTGCTGTATTATGTCAGGGCAGGTACATTTGTGAGTAAATTGCAAATTCTGCTCTGGAATTAGAATTAAGAAGAACTGATTTAATGTTCTTTGCTGATCAGAAAAATAGCTAAGGATCAATTCAAGGATATAAACTCCAACAAAAACACACCAGCATTCTGACATGATTTCAATGAAGGTTAAACTGAGCCTGATGAATTTGAGCACATTCTGAGGCTTATATTTCCTGTGAGACTGCTTTTTATTGTTCTGCTTTCAGAGAGTACTTACTGACTCCTGGAGAGCGATTGAACACTTCTGCAACTTCATTTTAGTCAAATAACCTATCTAACGTTCACCTGAAGCACATGGGAGAGACAGACAGGAAAAAATAAATGACCTGAAAATATGAAGTGTGTTCAAGCTCCTCACACATCAGTGAGAAGGAAAAGCCAGGGATGTATAATCTAGTACTGCCAGCATAGAGATCCCTCCAAAGGTACAAATTATTCCATCATATTTCGCCATATCAGCTAGACATACGAATTAAAGATTACTCCAGCAGTTACAGTGCTTGGGAGCTACTATCAAAAGAAGTGTATCAAAGAATTATTATTAGTTCATGAATAGTTAATTATTCAAATTTCTCCTGTAATTACAGCATGTTTAGCAATTATGATTTGTCATAGTTAGGAAACATTTGGAAGTTATAACCAAATCATGTTTGTGTAATGTCATCTCAAATCTCAGTTTTCATTTTCAATTAATTACCTAAAAGGGACTAAATTAATTTTCAAAGAGGCAGCTCAAGTACAAAGACCAAAGGCCCTCCTTCTGTAATCAATAATTCTACAAATGCAGTTGTCATTTAACCCTGCCTGATGAACTTCAGCATATTCTCAAATTGCTTACATTTGTTGTAA
>NW_025196546.1:0-4850 GCF_004010195.1 Chiloscyllium plagiosum
TTTGTTTAGATGCATAACAGGTAAGAGAACAATAAGAGGGACATTGGACTGCTAGAAAATGAAGCTGGAGAAGTAACAATGTCAAAGAAATGGGAATGGAACTGAATAGTGCTTTGTATCAGTCTTCACGGTGGAAGGCACCAGGAGTATAAAAGAACTTCATGGGATTCGGGGGCAGCGATGAGTGGAAGTGCATGGTAAAATGGGGCAAAGTTAGCATCAAGGGAAGGTCATGCCTGACAAATCTGCTAGAATTCTTTGAGGAGGTAATGAGCATCTTAGACAAAGAAAAGTCAATGGATGTTATCAATCTGAACTTCCAGTAGGTCTGTAATAATGTGCCACACAGGAGGCCGCTGAGTAAGAAAAGAGCCCGTGGTGTTTGAGGCAAGGTACCAGCATGGAGAGAAGCTTGGCTATTTGGCAGAAGGCAGAGAGTGGGGATAAAAGGGTCTTTCTCAGGACAGCAGCCAGTGACCAGTGGTGTTTCGCAAACGTCAGTGTTGGGACCACAACTTTTCACTTTATACATTAACGGTGCAGATGAAAGAACTGAGGGCATTCTGGCTAAGTTTTCAGATGAGACAAAGTAGAGGGACAGGTAACACTGAGGAGGGGGGAGGCTGCAGAAGGATCTGGACAGGTTAGGAGAGTGGGCAAAGAAGTGGTAAATGGAATACAATATGGGAATGTGTGAGGTCATGCACTTTGTAGGAAGAATAGAGGCATAGACAATTTTCTAAATGGAGAGAAAAATCAGAAATCTGAAGTGCAAATGGACTTGGGTGTCCTAGTTCAGCATTCCCTTAAGGTAAATTTGCAGATTGAGTTGGTAGTTGGGAAGGCAAACACAATATAGATATTTATTTCGAGAGGACTGGGGGAATGTTTTCCCAGACACGTGGAGGGGTGACCCAGCAATGGGAGTGCAGCAGATTTCTGAACCGCTGTCCACCAGGAGGGCCTCAGATTTTCATCAACATTTTAATAGAGTCTGGTCTAGTCCAAGACTTGTACATTCCTACTGTCGACCCTGGGGGTGGGGGGGAGATCAAGGCAGGGATATGCCTGCCTGGTTACCCCAGATCAACACCTTTCACTCAATGTGGGGGGTGGGGTCAGGGGTCAGAGGTGATGACCTGGAGGAGGACTGGGCGTTGGTCAGGGCGTTGTGGTGGTACATTCTGCAGCCATGAAGACATCCATTGCTAACCTCAGTGTTAACAGCAGCGGGAAGGCTCAGCACTGATTCTATATCCTCTCCCTGAAAAAACCAGAGGTACACGGTGAGCCTCCTGCATTTCAGGAGATGGCTTCGTGGCTCCTGGACAGGCAGGGAAGGGTCTTCATGAGTCATGAGTCACCTGACCTCCAATTCTGATTGGCCCCTTTTTTTCCAGCTGGAGATCGTGAGGGTCAAAGAGCATGTGCCCGGCTGTCTGCTCCAGCTCATGGTTTGTTTCAGAAGCACTGAACTTCTGAACATGTTGGATGGGACCTGATCAGACCTGCTTTTTTGGGGAAGTGTCTACTCTTCTTAGCTCCATCAGTGACGGTGAACCTATCCTTCTCAGGGGGAAATTGTATCCTTGGGGAGGGGTCCATGGTGATATCCAGAAGAGCTCAGCATCGGTGGAGAAATTGAGGGACTTGTGTTATGACACGGGGTAAACCCCAATGCAATTTAAACCAGCAACACAGAAAAGATTCATCCCAGGCTGTAAACCGTTAAAATTCAAAAGGCAAAGAAGTATTTCAAAAGTCACTACTTAGAGAAAGAAATGGAAGAACTTTATTCTTTAAGTTTAACAGACAATATTAATGAACAACTATTGACAACTCCTTTCTCTTAAACCTTTCTTATACCTCCCACTCTACAATATTAGTCCATAAAAAAATCCAGATGAAGATTTACAAAAAGAAAATCACATTTCAAAACCAGTCAGCTTTGACGAGTTTCCTCTGCAGATTTTCTGCTGTAGATTCGCTCCAGGTCAGTTTCTATGTTCTGCTGTACAAACGTCTTTCACAGACAGGTACTTTTCAGAGAGCTCTTAAACTAGCAACCTTCATCTGTTGGTTGTTCGATAGTTCTCTCTCAACTGTTCAAAAATATTTGGTTTTATACCACAGAACATCAGATTGTTTCATTGGTTTTAATATCAAAATACTAAATTCAAATTTGATTGGAGTTTGGTATCTTGGGGCATAATTTAAACTGATTGGCCAAATTTGAATTTGTTTTTGTTCCATAGCAACCCAGCTACTCTGTAGTTACATTGTTACCTTCAAAGTTTGTGCGAAGATTTGTAGCTCGGGTGCTCGTTGTTGTGGTTCTGTTCGCCGAGCTGGAAGTTTTTGTTGCAAACGTTTCATCCCCTGGCGAGGCAACATCATCAGTGCTTGGGAGCCTCCTGCGAAGCGCTTCTTTGATGTTTCCTCCGGTGTTTATAGTGGTCTGTCCCTGCCGCTTCCGGTTGTCAGTTTCAGCTGTCCGCTGTAGTGGTTGGTATATTGGGTCCAGGTCGATGTGTTTGTTGATGGAGTTTGTGGATGAATGCCATGCCTCTAGGAATTCCCTGGCTGTTCTCTGTCTGGCTTGCCCTATGATAGTAGTGTTGTCCCAGTCAAATTCATGTTGCTTGGTGTCTGCGTGTGTGGCTACCAAGGATAGCTGGTCGTGTCGTTTCGATAGCCACGAAACGACACGACCAGCTATCCTTAGTAGCCACACACGCAGACAACAAGCAACATGAATTCGACTGGGACAACACTACTATCATAGGGCAAGCCACTCAGAGAACAGCCAGGGAATTCCTAGAGGCATGGCATTCACCCACAAACTTTTAAAAAGTACATACACCCACAACTTCATAACTCTTCCCCAGAAGCAAATGGATCATCATAATGAGAAAATTGTTTCATTTATTTTGTCTCAAACCATTCACTACATTATCATGACACACATATGACTTTAATCTAAGTTCATATTAACTTCTTCCCACATCAATATAACATTGAAAGATTGTCTAAGATTACATTCTTACGACTCACAACACGTGTGGCATGTAATTTACAAGTCTGTAACATAAGAGTCCAATGAAATAGTCGCATTTTCTTGTCTCTAAAGCTTTCCAAGAATGTAGAGGATTATGATCCATGTACACCACCGTCTCTGACACATTGTTCATGACATACACATTAAAATGTTGGCAGGCCAGTACCAAACTCAATAGTTCTTTTTAAACCGTGGAGTATTTCCTCTGGAATATGTCGAGTTTCTTCGAAAAGTAACTAATTGGCAGTTTAATACCGTCCTCATCTTCCTGCAGCAGTACAGCTCCAGCACCCATGTCACTAGCATTGTTGGAAACTTTAAAAGGTTTTGAAAAGTTTGGTGTAGCTAAAACTGGTGCAGTGGTTAATATTGATTTCCAATGGGCGAATGCCTCCTGGTATTGTTCTGTCCACTGAAACTTTGTGTCATTCTTCAGCAAATCAGCTAATGGTGCCACTACACTGCTGATGTTTGTAACAAACTTCTAATAGAATCTGCTCCTAAAAATTGAAGCTCCTGTTTCTTTTAGGTTGGTCGTGGAAATTCCTTGACGGCCTCATTTTTGCATTCTGTGGGGTCAACCTTCCAAACTTACTAAAGATTACTACATCGTCCAAACAGACTGCACAATTTGTTAACCCAACCACAACTCCATTTATGTGTCTTTGGAATATGGTGGGTGTGTTCTTCAATCCTAAGGGTATCACTTTAAATTGATATAGCCCATATGAGGTTACAAATGCAGAAATTTATTTCACCATCTCTGATAAAGATTCCTGCCGGTAACCACGCAGTAAGTTCAATTTGGAGATGTAACTGGCTTATCCAACTTTCTCAATACAGTCCTCCAATCTTGCAATTGGATAGAAATCCGATTTGTAATGGTGTTGACCTTCTGATATGCCATGCAAAATCGCTGAGTCCCGTCCGGTTTGGGAACTAAGACGATCAGCGAACTCAACTCGCTCTGGCTTGGTTCAATGATGTCCGTCTCGAGCATGGCCTCCACCTCCATCTGGACCTGTCTGACTTTGAGGATTCAGTCATGGGGTGTTGTTTTATTGGAGCAGTATTCCTTACATCTACTTCTTGTACAACAGCATCAGTCCTCCCCAGCTGATTCTTACAATCAGCTGTCCTTATACTCCCCAGCTGTCCTTATACTGCAGCAACAAACCTTTCAACTGTGTCTTATGCTCCTGAGACAGGTAGTTTACTAAACTATCCCACTCCTCAAGGACTTCTTTATTTTCTTAATCTATTTTAAGACACCTCAAAAATCCGCATCATCTGGATTTGATTCCTCACTCTGCGGGTCAGTAACTAACACCTGTTTCTCTAGTTCTTTCTCTCTTGTGTAATACGGTTTCAGCATGTTCACATGACATACCCGATACCGTTCTTTCCTATCTCTCATCTTTACTAGATAGTTCACCTGACTCAACTTTTTCTCAATTTGATAGGGACCACTAAACCTGGCTTTGAAGAGATCACTGGTCACAGTACTAACACGTCAAAGTCTCAGAGATTTTATCTGCCACCTGCTTCATTCTATGCTGTGCCATCTTTAGGTGCTGTTTAGCGAACCCACCTACTCAATTTAATTTCTCACTCACCACCGATACATAATCTAATTGTGAGATCTCCGACTTTGGTCCTGTCCATTTTTCCTTAATTAATTTCAAAGGGCCTGTCATTTCATGCCCAAATGTTAACTCAAAGGGAATGAGCTGAGTAGATTCATTTGGGGCATCTCTAATGGCAAACAGTATGAATGGGATACCTTTATCCC
>NW_025196547.1:0-4850 GCF_004010195.1 Chiloscyllium plagiosum
AGTGCATTATGGAGACTCAATGCTGGCAAAAACCGGTTTGAAGGGACTGTAAAGCAAGTGTCTTATTTTGCTTTTTGTTGTATTTCTGCAAGACTTTCCTTTATGATTCTTTCAATGATTTTACCAAATACTCTAGAATCGGTACCTCGCTACCTTGCACCAAAGTTGGCACCATAAGCAACGACATTGCAAACGTTTGACTGTGCTCATTAGCGTGCACGTGAAAATAAATGCAATTCAGTTGAGATGTGGGAGAGTCACCGTCTTTGATGCCTTTTCCAAGCAATGCAGATGATTCTGCAATAGTGTGAGTTGGTCAGCACATGGTTGGCACTGCAACACTTTAAGCACAAGAAGAAGAGGCAGAAGGAGAAAGACGTAGTGAGTGAGAAAGCATATTTTGATCCCCATTTCAATGTATTCTCTCACAGAAGAACAAATCCAAATGCTCAGCGATGCAGATACAGCGATACACACATAAATACACTAAACATATATATAGAAAAAGGCAAGGCAAACACAGATACATAGGCGTGCACACACACACACATTTACACAACCAAAAGCACGCAGATACTTCAGACTTCCAGCTACTCAAGCTGGAATACCTTACCATTCAATAAATTCATGGCTGATTTGATCTAGACCTCCACTTTAGTTCTCCTTGGGAAATAAGGCAGGGAATGTCACTGAGCTACTTGAGTGACAAAACTTTGGGACCAGTAACTCTAATTCTATTAGTTTGAAACTAGTTCTGGAGAAGTATAGACTTGATCCACTATTAATATTTTGAATTATGGCACGGCCCATTTTGATGGAATTAAGCAGGAACTTGCAAAAGATGTTGTGGTGAAAGCTGTTCACAGGCAAAGGGACGTCTGCCAAGTAGAGCCGTTCAAAAGCGAGATAACAAGAGTTCAGGGACAGTATGTGCCTGTGAGTATGAGGGGCAATGCTACCAGTAGTAGGGAACAGTACATGAAAGGGGCTATTGAAGCTCCAGTCAAGAAAAAAAGGAGGTATATATCGTGTATAGGCAGCTGCGATCAAGCGAATCCCTTATGGAGCTTTAGAGGTGTAGAAGTACACTTAGGAGGGAGATCAGGAGTGCAAAAAGAAGGCATGAGATAGTTTTGACACGTAAGATTAAAGAGAACTGAAAGCGAGTCTACAAATAGGGCAATTGTGCCCAATGGGTATATAATCTTGGTACAAAGTAGAAAATCAAAGAAAACAAGTTAAATTGTAAAGCATTGCCGTCCTTCCTGTAAAAGTGGATAACACACAATTAACTGTTCAACAACACAATCCATTAGTGCTAGGCCATGCTGGGTTCACACGGCTCACATGGACTCCACATCCCCCACTCCGCTGCCTCACAGCCTATTCTTGCTTGATAGGTGAGATTCCACATGAATATATCGTGGTTAGATAAGATTCAAATCCACAATAACTCTCCGAAAGGTAACCACCGAGATCCATTTCCCTCTGACTAATGCACCTAACACAATTGACAATTTAGCATGGCAAATTCACCTGACCTCCGCATCTGCGGACTGTGTGAGGAAATCCACGCAGAGACAGGGCGAATGTGCTTACTACACAGAGAAAGCCGCCCGTGGATGTGAAGCAGGAATGCTAACCACTGAACCACCGTGCCACTCCATGTCAGCTTTTATTGTGGAGAAAGGCATGGAAGCGATGGCACTCAGGACTGTCAAGAAAGTTGTTTCGAAACGGAGACACATTACAGAAGAGGATGTGCAGGAGATCTAAAATGCATAACAGTGGATAAATACCCATATTCTGATCAAGTGTATCTTAGGCCATTGTGAGGATCTAGGAAACAAAATGCGGGGCTGCTAGCTGAGATATTATTATCAAACCATAGACTTGTGTGGAACGGTCACTGAAACCGAAGTATTAACCCTGACTGCTCTGCAAAGATGCTGCCAGATGGCGTGAGCTTTTCCAGAAACTCCTGCTTTGGTTTCTGAACGAGGGCATACACAATCCTTTCCGATTTTGTTTCTATCATTGACAGCCACGGTGCTGCTGAACTAGAAGACAGCTAATGTTTTGACATTTTGTTTCAAAAGGCTATAAGGAAAAGCCAGAGAACTACCGACTGATGAGTCTGATGTCAGGGGGAGACAGTGGCTTGGAGGAGATTCTGAAAGACAGGATTTAAATGCATTCAGAAAAGAAATGCTTGATCTCAGAGAGTCATCATGACATTGTGTGTGGTCAAGCGTATCAGAAAAATATGATTGAATTTATTCAAGTTTTGAGCAAGAAGATAGATGAAGATAAAGCAGCACACATGGTCTATGTGGACTGAAGTGAGGCTCAACAGTGTTCTACACGGTAACCTGTTTAATAAGGATAAATCACAGGGATTAGGTAGATACAGCCAATTAGATATAAAATTGGCTTGACAATTGGAGACAGTGGGTGATGGGAGAGATTTGTTGTTCCAACTGGAAGTCCGTGAGCAGTGGTGAAAGGGTGGGTTCTGGGTCTACTGCTGGTCGTTATCTTTATAAATAACTTGGAAAACAGTATAGAAAGTTTGGTTACTAAGTTTGTAGATGACACCAAAATTATTGCTATTGTGGGCAATGACGAAGGTCGTTTAAAACGACAATGAAAGTGAGATCAACTGGGCCAATGGGCCAAGGAATAGCACATGAAGCTTTATACAGTTACTTGTTGTCAATGGTCAATTTGCATTTGGAAAACTGTGTACAGTTTGTGTCGCTCTGCTTTGGAAACGATAGGATAAACTGGATAGGGTGAAAAATTATTCAAATGTTGTGACAGAGACTGGTGGTTTTGAGATATGAAGGTAGCCTGGGACAGTTTTCCCTTAGGGTAGGAGGCCGTGGGGTCAATACTTACAGGTTTATAAGGTTATGAGCTGCATGGGTAGGATGAATAACGAGGGTGCTTTCACAAGGGTAGGTTTATCCAAAACCAGAGAGCATACGTTTAAGGTGAGAGGAGATAAGATGCAGCTCTTTCTTACAGAGGTTGGTGTGAATACCTAACGAGTTGTTAGAGAACGTGGGAAAGGCGAGCACAATTACAATAATTAAAAGACAATTGCATGAGTATATGAATGAGAAAGGTTTGGAGGAGTATGTGCCAAGTGCAGGAAACTATGATTTATTCAGTTTCGGAAACCTGGTGATCATGACGAGTTAGGCCAAACCGCCTGTTGGCATATTTTATGACTTTATCACTCCTCTTTCATTACTAATTCTTCGTTGTCCTCAATTTATTTCCGAGTGAATAATCCTCTGTAAATCATGCCAATGATCCAGCTCTCCAAACTTTCTTGAAAGAGTATTTCTGATGTTGATGAGATGTTAGACACCCCTGCAGCTGCAGAATCAGCATTGAATTCAACCACAATGTGTAACATTTCGCCTGGGATAATCCCACAGTATACCATACCATCAAGCCGTTCTATGGTTCAGTGACAGGTGTGAGTGAGCATGTCAGTATCAGAACCATGTGTACCTAAAACTGATTACTACCCGTCAAATCAACTGCTCTTGACTGCTTAAATTCCAAACAGCAGAACTAACATCTGATGGAGAGGGCAAAATGATCCCAAGACGAACAGATCAAAACTAAGTTCTGATTCCTGCCACATCCATTCATAAATGGTGATGGAGAACTATACAACTCACTGAAGGAGAGGACTCCACAAATATCTCCATTCTAAATAATGGGACAGCGCTGGAGTCAGTGTAAAATACAAGATGCAGTGTCTACGCGATTCTCAGCCAGAGGTGTGGAGTGGATGATCCTCGTCACGTTCGTCATGATGCCCACAGAATCATAGATGCTAATCTTCAACCAATTCATTTGGCTGCACATGACATGAAGAAACATCTAAACACAGTAGATGTGAAATATGCAATGGGCCCTGACACCATTCCTGTAATGGGACTGAAGACTTCTAGTGAGCAACACGCCATGTCCCCGGGGGAAGCTGTTTCGGTCCAGCTCAAATTCTGACATCTCCATGGCAATGTAGGGAATGACTTAGCTAGGTCCGGTCTCCTAAAAGGAGAATAATTACAATCTGACGAATTAACACCTCCTCAGTCCCATCACTATAGTGAAATAGTTGGAAATTCTTTTTAACAGAGCTGTCAAGCAGCACAGAAATAACCTGTTCACTGTGGTTTCCAATGTGACTCAATTTGGAATGGTGCAGTTTCGGAAATATCACTGGATTACTAATCCAGACCAGGCCAATGCTCTGGCAGCTGGTCGAAGTTAGAACATTTTATTCAATATCGAAATCTAAAATCTGGAGTCAGTAATAGTGACCTTGAAGACAATGTATATTTTCAACTCCAAATAGCTTCCCCAATGTACTTTCAGGAAGCAAATAGCCCGTGATTTCCTGGTCTGTTCTCAAAGGGACTCCAGACAAATAGAAATGTGATAAACTCTTCATTGGTCACTGAAACAGCCAAACAAGCCCCTCAATTTTATACAAGTGCTTCGAGATCTTCAAGGATAAAACTGAGCAGAACACATGGCAACAGTCTCGGTATTGGAAAGGGGAATGGAATGGGAAATACATTCCTGTTGACCCTGCAGAGACCTCCTTCCTAACATCTGTGAGCTTGTGATAACATTTACAGAGCTTTCCCGCAGACTGCATAGAAACATCAGGAAAGGAGGACACCGGTTCAACACATTGAGCAGTCCCAATTCTAGTTCGTGTCCGAATATCTTCTCACTGCAACCTTACGAACAACGTGCATACTCCATAATGTTATTATGAACTTAATAAACATAATAATAACTGCAATAGTCACTTCAGT
>NW_025196548.1:0-2182 GCF_004010195.1 Chiloscyllium plagiosum
GCGCTGACCCTCCCACAGTGCGGGGCTCCCTCGGGGCTGACCCTCCCACAGCGCGGGCCTCCCTCGGGGCTGACCCTTCCCCAGTGCGGGCCTCCCTCGGGGCTGACCCTCCCACAGTCTGGGGCTCCCTCAGCACTGACCCTCCCACAGTGCGGCGCTCCCTCGGGGCTGACCCTTCCTGCTGGAAGATGCGCTGGGTCAGTGATTTGTTGGTCCCCACTCTTCTGGGTATGTGTTGGCACCCGAGTGACCTTACCTCCCAGTTGGCGAAGGGCGAGGGGGGCAGCAGCGTGCCCGAGGGTCCGTTGCGCCCCATCAGCCCGTCGGTGCAGATGTCGCAGATGGGTGATAGGGTCCAGTTCCAGTAGGGCAGGAAGAATCCCTCGTCCCCGGTCAGGTGCCGCATCTCCTTCTCGAAGAAGAGCAAGTACCGCCGGTGCCAGACGGCGAACGCCGGGCCCATGTGGGCAAAGTTGGGATCGTCCTTGGTCTTGATGGGCTTGGCCGCCACGTAGTGCACCCAGGTGCAGACGTCGTAGACGCTGGCATCGCGGAAGCTGGAGCTGCCCGCCTCCGAGGTGTTGTGGCTGACCAGGATGACGTAGCGCTGGCTGATGGTGGTCTTGGCGAGCACCAGCCGGTCCACGAAACGCCGCCTTTCCGCCCAGCTCATCTCGTGGAGTGCCCGGCGCACGGTCAGATGCCTCTGCCGGCACAGCGGGCCCCAGTACCCGTCCTTGCACTCACTGCAGTCGAAGCCAGAGAAGGGGCCGTTGCAGATGCAGAGCCTCCTGTAGAAGCTGGAGGGCCAGGCCATGCGGAAGTCCCGGCCGGAATACCCGGGCGTCTGGGCCCCCACCAGGCTCTGGCAGCTTCCCCGGCCGCTCTTCTCCCCGCACACTGAGCCATCTTGATCCCACACCGGGCAGCACGTCTGGCTCTTTAACGCACCGGCCTGGGTGCAGGCTCTGGGGAACTGTGCACTCACGCTGCCCACCAGCACTGACGCCAGGAGCAGTCTGACTGCCATGCCTGCCAGCAGCTCCTCCAATGCCTGGTAGCTGACTGGGCACGCTGGATTTATACACCGACCACTCCCCCTGCTCCCTGGCACCTACTTCTGCTCTGACTGCTCCTGCCAACTCCTGCATCAGGCCCTACACCCAGGCGTACCTTCAAATCAGGACAATACCTGCAAGGCAAAATGAGGCAGTTCGGCCCATCGGCTCAACACTGAGCCTCCAGAGATCATCCCACCCACATCCGGTTTCCCCCCACTAACCCTGAACTTAGCTAAACTTGCACATCCCTGGGGCACTACGGGACAATTTCCCCACGGCCAATCCCACCCTAACCTGCACATCCCTGGGCACTACGGGACAATTTCCCCACGGCCAATCCACCCTAACCTACACATCCCTGGGCACTTGGGGACAATTTCCCCACGGCCAATCCCACCCTAACCTGTACATCCCTGGGCACTTCGGGACAATTTCCCCACGGCCAATCCACCCTAACCTACACATCCCTGGGCACTTCGGGACAATTTCCCCACGGCCAATCCCACCCTAACCTGTACATCCGTGGATACTACGGGACAATTTCCCATGGCCAATCCACCCTAACCTGCACATCCCTGGGCACTATGGGACAATTTCCCCACAGCCAATCCCACCCTAACCTGTACATCCCTGGATACTACGGGACAATTTCCCCATGACCAATCCACCCTAACCTGTACATCCCTGGGCACTTCGGGACAATTTCCCCACGACCAATCCACCCTAACCTGTACATCCCTGGGCACTACGGGACAATTTCCCACGGCCGATCCCACCCTAACCTGCACATCCCTGGGCACTACGGGACAATTTCCCACGGCCAATCCATCCTAACCTGCACATCCCCGGGCACTACGGGACAATTTCCCCACGGCTGATCCAACCCTAACCCGCACATCCCTGGGTACTACGGGACAATTTCCCATGGCTAATCCATCCTAACCTGCACATCCCCGGGCACTATGGGACAGTTTCCTATGGCCACAGCCACACGTGCGCACACTCTCACACAGGCACACAGTCACACACACAGTCTCTCTCTATCTCTCTCTCGCGCACACACATGCACCCACACTGACTCACTCACACACACACACACAACATGCACCCACTCTCTCTCA
>NW_025196548.1:2245-4851 GCF_004010195.1 Chiloscyllium plagiosum
CATACTCTTGCACACACCCACTCACACTCACTCAAATGCACCCACACACACACACTCTCTGACGTACACTGACCCTCGCACACACACACCCGCACACGCACATTCACACGCGCGCGCACACACACACACACCCCCATCCTGCCACTCACACCCATACATGATTTGGAGATGTTGGTGTTTGTACACACGCACACACACACCTTCTCTCCTACACACACAAACATACACTCACACGCAGCCACACGCACTCACTCACATGCACCCACACACACTCTCCGACCCACATTGACACTCTCACATTTGCACACCTGCACACTCACTCCCACGCACCCACCGTGACACTCACACACCCACCCATGATTTGGAGATGCCGGTGTTGGTGTTTGTACACACGCGCGCACACACACACTGACACAAAGTTAATTGGAAGCACCAGCTTTCGGAGCGCTGCTCCTTCACCAGGTGGTTGTGTAGTTACACGGTTATAAGACACAGAATTTATAGCAACAGTTTACAGTGTGATGTAACTGAAATTATACATAGAAAAATACCTGGATTGTTTGTGTAAGTCTCTCATCTGTGAGAATGACCATCTTTCATGTGTAAATCACAAAACCTTCTTTAAAAAGTTACACTCTCAGGTTTACTGTAACAATTGGTGTCAGGCCAGACAATGTTGAAGGTGTTAGCCCCCTGTGTTCTCTGTCTGTGCCATAACGTTTAGACTGATTCTAATCTAAAAGTGAGGTTACAGAGTCCAGCATGGATTCATGAAGCTTTTGAGCCAAGTACAATGTAACTCTGCAAGTACAAATTCACCCCACACGAATGTATATGTATGTGTGTGCATGTGGGTTTGTGTGTGTCTGTCTATCTGTCTGGGGTAGGGGGTTGTGAGTGTGCGAGAGTGTGTGTATGTGAGTGTAGAGTGTCTGAGTCTGTGCGGGGCTGCATGTGTGAATGTGGGAGTGTGTGTGTGTGTGTCTGTGGGTGCGTGTCTGTGTCTGTGTGTCCGTGTCCGTGTGTGTCTGTCCGTGTCAGTGTGTGTGTGTGTGTGTGTGTGTATAGGAGTGTCTGTGCGTGTATATAGTGCAGTGGTGATCACCTGTAATGTGACATGAACCCAAGGTCCCGGTTGAGGCCCTCCCTATGGGTACCGAACTTAGCTATCAGCCTCTGCTCGGCCACTTGTCGCTGCTGCCTGTCCCAAAGTCCGCCTTGGAGGATGGTCACCCGAAGGTCCGAGGTCGAATATCCTGGACTGCTGAAGTGTTCCCCAACTGTTGCCGTAGCCTTTGCTCGGTTTCCCCAATGTACCATGCCCCAGGGCATCCTTGTCTGCAGTGTATGAGCTGGACAATGTTGGCTGAGTCACATGAGTACCCGCCATGTACATGGGGGGAGGTGTCCCCACGCGTAATGGTGGTATCCGTGTCCACACTCTGACACGTCTTGCAGCACCTACCATGACAGGGTTGTATGGAGTTGTCCTGAAGCCGGGCAGTTTGCTACAAACAACGATCTGTTTGAGGTTTGGCGGTTGTTTAAAGGCGAGCAGTGGAGGTGTGGGGAAGGTCTTGGTGAGGTGCTCATCCTCATTGATAATGTGTTGCAGGTCACCAAGAACATGGCGTAGTTTTTCAGCCCCTGGGAAGTACTGAGCAACGAAGGGTACCCTGTCGGTTGCAGCCCGTGTCTGTCTCCTGAGGAGGTCATTACGGTTCCTTGCTGTGGCACGTCAGAACTGGCGGTTCTTGTGAGGGCATCCCTGAGTACTTCCAGGCGTCCGTCACATTCCTCCTCATCTGAGCAGATCCGGTGTATGTGTAGGGCTTGTCCATAGGGGATGGCTGTTTTAATATGTTTCGGGTGGAAGCTGGAGAAGTGTAGCATTGTGAGGTTGTCTGTGGGTTGGCGGTAGAGTGTGGTGCTGAGGTGTCCATCCTTGATGGAGACGCACGTGTCCAAGAATGAGACAGACAGTCGAGAGTAGTCCATGGTGAGTTTGATGGTGGGATGAAACTTGTTGATGTCACTGTGCAGTTTTATCAGTGACTCCTCGCCATGGGTCCTGAGGAAGAAAATGTCGTCAATGTACCTGCTGTATAACGTTGGTTGGAGATCCTGCATAGAGAAGAAGTCTCGTTCGAACCTGTGCATGAAGATGTTGGCATATTGGGGTGCAAATTTGGTCGTGGCTGTTCCGTGTGTCTGGATGAAGAACTGGTTGTCAAAGGTGAAGACGTTGTGATCGAGGATAAAGCGGATGAGTTGTAGGATGGTGTTTGGAGACTGGCAGTGTTGAGTACTGAGGCTGTTGCCGCGATGCCATCATTGTGGGGGATGCTGGTTATAGGGTGCTGAAACGTCTATTGTGACAAGGAATGTTCACCAGGTCCGTGGGTGCTGAGTTTCTGTAAGAAATCCAGAGTGTCGCGACAGAAGCTCGGGGTCCCCTGTACAATAGGTTTCAAGGTGCCTTCAACATAGCTGGAGAGATTCTCACACAGGCTCCCAATGCCTGACATGATGAGACGTCTTGGTGTATTGGTTTCGTGTACCTACACTACAGGTGACCACCATTGCACGATACACACACACAGACA
>NW_025196549.1:0-3423 GCF_004010195.1 Chiloscyllium plagiosum
GATATCTGGTCAGCATGGATGAGTTGAACTGAAAGGTCTCTTTCTGTGCTGTTCACTCTATGACTTTATTGCTGAGCCACAGGACTCTTTACTGCAACTGCACTGATCATTGATGCCGATTTACTAACTTACTAAGCAAGTGCTATTGTCTGAACTTTGCTCTGGTACTCTGTAGATATATTACTTGCCTTCAAATATATTGTTAACCACTTGTGTTACTCACCTTTGATTGTAATGCTGTGCACCTGTTAACACAAGTTTCTAATAAAACATCTTTAGACCCTTCTCAGGAGCACAAATAAATTCCATCTGTGCACTCTTAGGGGCTTTTCTGATGTCAGTAATACTATCCCTGCCTCTAAGCCAGATGGTCTGGATTCATGTTCTACCTGCTCCAGCCAGGTATTATATTCATTGAAACTGAAGATTTTCAACAAGCCAAAGATGCTCAAGTATTTCACAAGGTTATGAGGCTGGAGTTGATTAGAGAGATTGGGAGGGGTGAGGATATGATGAGATTGAAAATGAGGATTAGAACTTGAAAATTAAGGCACAGACTGCCCATAAACTAATGCAGGTCTTTGAGTATGTGGGTGACCAGTAAAGGGAATTTAGTGAAAGTTAGGACACGCGCAGTAAAGTATTGAATGACACCATGTTTATGGAGTGAAAGAGTCTGGCCATTAGAATAGTCAAGTCTACAGGTAACACAAACATGGATGTGCATTTCAGCAGGAGCAGGAAAATGGCAGGGTGGAGTCAAGTAACGTTGTGGAAATGTAAGCAGTTTGTCTTGGAAATGTCATGGTTGTGTCCTTAGAAGCTTATCTCAGAGTTAAATATAATGCCAAGTTTCTAGACATTCAGTCTCAAACAGTTGTCAACAGTGGGGAAGGTGGGGACAGGGAAGACTGAATGGTCTTGGGTCTTGAGGTTGGAAGCAGATTGGGTCTGGAAATGTGGGCTAGGTCCCTGAGGGCAGAGATCCATTGAGTCTGAAATGGGGGAAGAGAAGCAGGGTCCAGAGGGAGGGAGTGAATGTTAGCTCCGAAGTGAATGAAAGAGGGAGAGTCAGGTTTGGAGTAGGGAAGGAGAAGACAGGTCCTTAAGTAAGAGAAGGGATTGTTGGCCAGGGTGTAGGAGGTGCAGTTTGGGTTGTGTGAGGTAGTATGGGGTGCAGTAAATAGTTAATCAGGAATTTGACCATGAGTTTATTTAATCAGAACCCCCTATATTCTCAGATTAGTTTGAGACTTTTGGTGAGTTGCAGCATTGGGAAATGGTTCAACTGAATTTTTAATTTTCTGAACAGTTCCTTCAGAATTTCCTCTGATAGGGTTTATGCATGTACAACTCCTGTCTACTCTGACATAATGACTTCTGGGCATTGGAATATCCAGGCTATTATTGCTTTAGAAGCAAATTGGAGAAGGTTCACCCAATGTATTGCTGGGATTATCTTTAGAAGAGTGATTGGTGATCTTCTTGAAACACATGAGATCTTGAGCGGCCTGGATAAGGTGGATGTTTGGGAACTGAAACTAGACTGATGAGGAGTTGTTTTTCTGTCTTTCAACAGATTTGTTAGAATGTGGAATTCTCTTATCCAGAAGACAGTGGAAGGTGGGTTTTTAATCTAGCTCAGCCTTGAATAAATATAGAGTTTTGAAAGACAGAAGAATTGAGGGCCATGAGTCACAAACTGGAATGTGGAGTTCAGCTCACAATCAGATCAGCTATGCTATTATTAAATGATTGAGTATGCATGAAGAGCCAAACGCTTTCTTCATTCCAAGTCCTACTTTCCATTCTAGGTCCTTGTATATTGGTCATGAACAGAAAGTTAGGACTAGGTGAGGCAGCTCTGGAGACCCTGCAAGTAGAAGATGAAGCAACAGTTTGATGCTCTTCCAACTTGAATAGATGAAAGACGTGGCTGCACATTGGAAAAGAAAAGTGGCCAAGGCACCCCCAGGTTTAGGGGATCATTCAAGGTAGGGGAAACTAATAGGCGCAGTATAATCAGGGGGTAAGACAGAGTGGTTGAGATTCCATCCAGCTGTGTTATCTGGCCAGTGCCTGAGTTTGGAACTTGCAGCAGGAGGGTGAGAATCTAGTTACCATGGTCCAACAACAAAGCAGTACCGGGATAAATTAGAAAGCAGAAACTCAAATGCAATAGTCTCTGAATTAATTAGCAAAAAGTAAATAAGAATTGACAGATGGATGTGTGGCTCAAAGATTGATATGGAAGAAATAGGTTTCAATCCATTTGACAGTGACATCAGTACTGGGGAAGGTTTGAGCAGTATCTGAAATAGCTCCACAGAGGCCAGTCTCCCATCACCAAGTCATTCTTTATTTACACATGGAGAGTCCTTGACACTGATCCAGGTCCCTCAGAACCAGCCCTCTGAGAAAACAGAACCTCTGACACACCTGTTTATTTATTTATTTTTCTTAACAGGATGTCTGACACTTCTGTTTATTTTTTTTCTTTTCCCATTTTTACCCCCACACTACCACCTAACTGCAGTAGTGCTTATTTTTTTCCCCAAGCACCCATGTTGTGTGTGTGCAGGTGTGAGACACAGTGAAAAACACAAGGTGCACGAATCTTTATTCAAATTTCCACCACCAGGAAGAAAGGAAACACCCAAGTGGCCAGTGACAAGCAGTGCCCTTCACATCAAAGGGCAATGCTGTGTGATCAAACAGTGAAGCGGGGAGGGCAGGGATTAAATCAAAATAGAGTTGGATGGGGAAATAATACACTCCACTCCCTGAACAACTCCAGGGTGTTGGTGGACACCGTGTGCTCTTTTTCCAAAGACACCCGGGCTCTAACGTAGCCGCGGAAGAGGGGCAGATAGTCGGCCATAACGACCCCCTCCCTGGACCAATTTATGGCCAGTTTGGCTAGGCCCAGGAGCAGACCCACCAGGAGGTCTTCAGAACACTCCTGTTTATTTATTTTTTGTTTTAGAAGTTCCTCTCAAATAGGTGCTTAGACCATAAGATACAGAATGTGACCATTTGTGTCTATTCTGCTATTGGATCGTGGCTGATATGTTTCTCAACCCCATTATCCTGCTTTCTACTCATAGCCCTTGATACTCTTACTAATCAAGGACTTTTTAAATCTCTGTTATAAATACACTCAACAACTTTGAATTAACTCCTCAGAAGCCAACATCCCACTACCAAGACTCCTTTTATATATACACATGCATAACACTTGACACTGGTCCAGCTTTCTCAGAGCTAGCTCTCAGAGTGAACACAACCTCTGATGCTCCTGGTTATTTTTTTTTAAAACAGAACCTCTGACACTCCTGTGTTTTTTTTTCCCTTTTTTATTCCCCCAGCACCCATGTTGTGTGTGTGTGCAGGTGTGAGACACAGTGAAAAACACAAGGTGCA
>NW_025196549.1:3436-4851 GCF_004010195.1 Chiloscyllium plagiosum
GTAACCGCGGAAGAGGGGCAGGCAGTCGGCCCTAACGACCCCCTCCTGGACCTATTCATGGCCAGTTTGGCTAGGCCCAGGAGCAGACCCATGAGGAGGTCTTCAGAACACTCCTGTTTAATATTATTTTATTAAAACAAATTACAAAACAGTTTACAAAAAACAGTTAACATTTACAGCTGTATACAACAGTAATTTTACAAGGGAGGGGAGCAGCAAAGCCAGACCCCAAACCCTACCATTCAACTAGTTTACAGGGAGATGAGGACAAACCTCAAATCCCAGTTTCATATATAAAAGACAGTGACAATGATATTTGTACATAAAAGGACAATCCAATTACATAAACAGTGCATACAATAAGACCCAGCAAGCCCCTGTCCCTCCCACCTCCAGCCACTCTAAGGCAGCGCACCCCTATGCACCTTCCAGCTCTGTCCACCCCATGCCCCTTCCAGTTCTCGGTCCACCTTGACACCTTTCGACCATCTTTGGGACAGCCCACCCCAGTACCCACCCAGGGTGACAGCGGTCAGGGTGGCCTACCCACCTTCCGGCTTCACTAACCACCCTCAGCACCTTTCGATCACCTCTAGGACAGCCCGCCACGGTACCTGCCCGGGGTGACAATGCTGAGGACGGCTACCCGCCTTCTGGCTCTCGGTCTGCCCCTACATACCATTGGGCACTCACCCACCCAGATGCGCCATCTGGCCAGTGGGCTATCCTGGCACACCTTCCGGCCACCTCTAGGACAGCCCGTCCCCTTCCCTGGGACGACAGCGTGCAGGGTAGCCCACAGCCTTCCGATCTCAGCCCACCCCTACGCACCTTTTGGTGCTCGGCTGCCTTGCCACACCTTTCGACCACCTCTAGGGCAGCCCGTCCCGATTACCCCTTCTCGGGATGACAGGGCTCAGAACAGCCTACCCACCATCTGGCTCTCGGGGCGACTGGCATCAGGGTGGTCTACCCACCCTCTGGCTTTCAGGACAGCCTACCAACCTTCAGGTTCACAGGATGGCCTACCCACTCTCCGGCTTCTCGGGGCGACAGCTTTCAGGATGACCCATGAGCCTCCCGGCTCACAGCAAGGCCTGCCAGACCCAGGGACACGCAAGACAGTGCAGGTGATAGACCCAGGAAACACCACAATACAGTTAGTTACCAAAAAAACAGAGTCCTTTCTGGTACACAGTCCAAATCTATACAGTCTTCAAGATATAGAATCCATTTCCAGGAAGAGTCCACTCCAGTATACAATTTGCATTGTCAGAAATAGAGTCCACTCCAAACTGCAGAGTCCGCTGCTAAAAAGAGAGTCCACAACAAAGGCAGAGTCCACTCCTGAAGGCAGCAAATGCACACCCCACAACACAGTATTCAGTCTCCATAGAGTCCTGGCCCAGCCTTGG
>NW_025196550.1:0-4851 GCF_004010195.1 Chiloscyllium plagiosum
AAGGGAAAGTTTCAAATGAGCGTTATTTGTTTTCGGCCTGGCTGTAATCTGGAAACGAAACTGCAGTTTTAAAAAGATTCTGTGAGACCACGCGAAGAGAAGCACGAGTGGTTTTG
Source organism: Chiloscyllium plagiosum (assembly GCF_004010195.1). Taxonomy (NCBI): domain Eukaryota; kingdom Metazoa; phylum Chordata; class Chondrichthyes; order Orectolobiformes; family Hemiscylliidae; genus Chiloscyllium; species Chiloscyllium plagiosum. The sequence continues at coordinate 117 of NW_025196550.1, forward strand.
TTTCAATCGCTAAGAGTGCACTTGCCAGAGTCGACGTGAAGTGGAGTTTCACAAGGCTGTCACGAGAGCCATCAGAACTGTCCTCGAGGAGATCTTGTTTTGAGTGGTCGTTTATTCAATGCAGTTTAGAAAGATGAGAGATGATCTGACTGTAAACTATATTTTTTAACGGTGCTGGACTGACCGATGCAGGGAGGATCGTTCCCCTGCCTCGTTCCTCTTTCATCAGGTCTCAACGTCGCAGGTTATGAGGTATGACTGAGATGAGGGAACATTTATTCAGTTAGAGAACAGTGAACATGTGGAGTTCTGTCCTACAGCAGGCAATGGCGGTCACATCATTGAATATATTCAAGAGATAGTTTTTCGTGTTTTTAGAGTCATGACTGACTTCGAAGATAGATGACATAGCCCCTCGGTTCAAGGAAAAGTAGACATTGGAACCAAAGTATGGCCTTCCCTCCAACACCATTCGACATACAACAGTTGGGTCCAAACGTTTTCTTGAGTGTCTGACTGATTGTGCCCAATCCTCTTGACTACTACCAGAGTCTGTCGCAGAGTTACTGTGCTATGGGGGCCCTGTGCAAATGATCTCTCTCCAATGCAATGAAGCCTGGTGAATCCTTGACAACAATCCAGTTCTGGGTTCATGCTAAGCAGCAAGGCAAGGCTGAAGTCTTATGAGTCTTTGTTTGAGGGGGCAAACAGACTAGGCAATTGAGGGCTATTATTTTGTATGACAATGAATTAAGGACTCAGCTATGCAACCTTGGTCAAAGTGATGAGCGAAATGCTTTATATCCAGCGTACAATGAATTCCTTGCTGGAGCATTTCACGTGCACCATAGAATTGCAGAAGTATGTTACAATTGATCAGAAGTGTGCCCGTTCTGTTCTTGCAGTTTGCCTTATTATGAATGCTCAGGCCTAAGTTTGGCATTGTGGGGCACGTTTAACATTGCATGATGGGAAAATGATTAATTCTCGAATTATGGATCTGCAAAGTAAACAAGTCTGTGGTAAGAGGTCAGAACTGGCTTTCAGGACCATTCTGAATGTAAGCAAATTGTACAAGTTTGATAAAATGTCAGTAATCTTCTTAATGATTCCTTGTATAATTTGAACTGCAGAGTCTCGCTTAAACAAAATTTCCATACAACAGAAATAGGCCGATGCAAATGATTAATGTTTGGTAAAACTAATAAGGCAATGTTGAACACTACAGATGACGTACATTTCATGTAATCTGCAATTTCTCGGCATTTTTTAAAAATTATGATATTTCTCTTTTCTTTGGAAAGGTGCCACAGCAGAATTGACTCATAGAACCTGAGTTCTCTGATCCAGTTGAGATGAATAGCTATGCTGGCAGAAGATTGGGCTCCATGACCTCATAGACATGGTAAGACATGTAACCATTTTCATGCGAAGGAACTGGTTGTGAATAGTATTGAAACAATAACTCAAATCACTGTTAGGACTCAGCAGGAGGTATCCACATCTCTGAGGGGAAGAATGGTAACCTGCGTGAAAAGTTCTTCAAATGAGTGAATTGATAACAAAGGTGCTGGTTTTGTTACCGCCTGTGGCTTACCTGCCATTTGTTATATATGACATGTTCAGCAAAGGATTACCCAATCCTTGGTCAGTCCAGGCCAATGAAAAAAAAATTGTACCTTCGCCTCGGCATTTCCTACCCCTCGGTGACCACGAGGAGGTAGTTCGTGTGCTACATGTAACACCTTCAGTTTGCACACAGTGCTCTGGTGCACTTCGGCCCATTTCCCTTCTGCACTAACCAGCCGTCATTTCCATTTCTGTCTTCGGATTCTATATTCCAGATTATAATCTTCCAGAAAACGTTTTGCCTCTTTTCGGAGTGGGCATGCACAGATAAAACCATTCATCATCTTGTCTTGCTTCTGCAAGTCTATGAGCCTTTCAGGGCTAAACACTCCCGTCTGATCCTCTGCCTGTTCAGGTTTTTCCGGCACCATTACGTCAAACAGGGTGTGTGCTAACTTAACTTCAACTCCTTTATCTTTCACTACTTTTCGCTTCGTTGTGTTTCTTATGATAGTCAGATCAAATTACCACACAGTCTGGGAAAATACCAGGATATTTCTGTTTTCACGCCTCAGTTTCTTGGACTTTCTTGGGCTTTCCATATAATCGTGTGTCACTCCCACCTTGGACCTTGCCAAATCATTCCCAACAAAAAACTGAAATCCTGAAACTGACAGTCTGTCAATCACTCCCATTCTGACTTCCTCAGACTTAAGTTGGTACTCCAACCGGATCATACATAGGGGAACGTTAAATTTCTGTCCATCTATCGCACAAATTACCACACTCACGACTAACAGATCAAAAACAATGCATATTTGCTCATCGCTCATGATCAATGACTGCTGTGATCCTGCATCTCTGAAAATTAATTTTTTTTGTATTCCTTCCCCGTTCTTTTGGAGTAAACGTTTGCCGCAAAGACGACCTCTTTTTCGAGATAAGATACTAACTACATACTGAGCCCCTGCCTAGGTTGTGCACTCTCCTGCAGATCCTCGGCTTGTCTTGGAGTTATTTTAGTAATTTCACGAATGCTTAGCTTCGCTTACCACATCTTTTATTTTCACAGCACGTTTCTTTCCTGGTCAACACTGTGACTTTACAGGTCACACTTTACCATAGTGGAAACAACTGATGTCTTTCCCCTCCTTTCACTCCTATTAGGCATCCTTTTAAAAATCTTACCAGTGCTCTCCACTCTTGTTTATGTAATTTAGGATCTCATTTCTCCTAACTTGTATCTCTCACAGGTCGAAATTTTGTTTGGAAGCTTGTTTTCTGAAGCAACATGTATTCATCTGCTAATTCTGCTGCCATTCCCATTTCCTGAACATTCTGTGTCTCCACATGAATTCTTACCAGCTTTGAAAGTGAGTTTTTAAACTCATCCAGCAGAATAATCTCTCGTAGAGACTCAGTGGTCGTATCAATTTTTAAAGCAATTACTCAACAAGCAAAATGACCATGTTTAATTCTTTCAAACTAAGCGTAAGTCTGACCTGTTTCCTTCGTTGTTTGTGAACCATTGTCTGTATGCTGCCACTGCCAATGGATGAACACTTTAAATAGACTGTTTAACCTCTTCATAGTTCCTTGACTCCTCATTTGACAGCGAGACAAATACCTCAATAGCTGTGCCAACCAGTTGTATATGAATTACCATTAGCCAAAAATCATCGGACAGTTCCATCATCTGAGCCAACGTTTCAAATGAAAAAAGAAAGCTTTAGAATCTTCCGCATCAGAATGTACAGAGTACATTTCTTTACTCTCTATTTCTCTCTCCCTTTCTTCTCTCTCTCTTTGCTCAGTGAAGAACTTCTCTCTGTTTCTTTTCTGTCTCTTTTTCCTCTCTCTCTCTGTTTATCTCCTCATTCCACTTCCCTCAATTGTAAATTATGCTTTTCTTCCTCTGCCCCTAATGTCTATTTCTCTGAGACACCTAAGTAATTCCTTGACAATAATAGCATTAATTTACGTTAAACCCAAACTAACTGCTGGATGTAAGTTTGCTTGCTGAGCTGGAAGGTTTGTTTTCAGACGTATTGTCATCACTTTATTTTGTAAATGACATTACTTTTGCGTGCTTTCTGTATCGCTGCTTTTTGATAAAAGTTCATCAGCTGCTTTTTGATAAAAAAAAAATAACTTGCAAGAACCGCACTAAATACCACATTGTACAAACAGGCAGAAAACCATCCGTGAGGATACATGAACATCAATTTGCTTCTGAACGAAATGAACCACATACACTTGCCGACGGGCACCGCTTCGTCTGGGACAACATCACCAAAAAACACAGTGACTAGGATCCCACTTTCCAGCCCTTGAGAAAAAAGAGCAAGAAATGACGCAACTATGGGAAATGACATCACCACAGAAAATAATGTCACCCCAGGAAATGGCATAATCACAGGTAATGACGTCACTAACCGGCATTGGGTGGGTTCGAACCCGAAATTCAGCACTCTAAATCAGAGTGCAACATAAAACTAACCACAATGGGAGCGGTGTTAAAAGGAAATGGAAATGCAAAATTTGAGACCTGTCAACAAGTCTCATTTTAACTCCTTTATGCTCTTCACTCCACCTGACAAGTATTTAACTTGCAAAGTTCAGATACCTCTTGTGACGAATCTGCCCCTTTTACAAGGTTATTCTGTCTGAGTACCTTTTTATTCCAGAGTGTGCATAAAAATAGAGGTTCCAAAATGTCTTGATATATTTGCTTGAAAAATCATTCAACTTTTATTTAAACACTGGTGCAATGAGAACGGAGTGGCTAGTTCTCAAAGTTCAGGGCACAGATTAGTTTGGTTTTGGCAAGCCGTTTTTTTTTTTAATGCACTGTTCATGCTTTCGGTTGGAACGCAAAAAAGCTGCTGCGGACGAAGTGAAGCACTTTCATGCCGATTCCTTCTCCTTTTCACATCTCTCCTTCAAGAACCTGAGTTTGAAATTCCCTTTTGGCCAAATCGAGTTTGTGGGACGTTTCAGGAATTTGGAAGAGCATCATTAAGTTGCAAAAGAGTCGATTGAGTTTCCAAATAGTTATGCGATTCTAAGTTTTATATTATTTTGTTTGTGCGTAAATACATGCTGCTTTGTTTAAACTGGGTGTTTGAGCTAGCTGCATCGGTCCTGGAATATCCATTACACAACC
>NW_025196551.1:0-2882 GCF_004010195.1 Chiloscyllium plagiosum
GGAAATAGAACCAGTCTGACTCAAGACTGGGATTTCGACAGACTCTAGCCTCACACATTTTAATGCATTGTCTGAGCTGAGGTGTCACCTTTTGTTATAAAACCTTAAGTTATCTCGAGAAGGTGACTTAACAGAAGTTCTGGGATTTGCATATTAATGAACCAAAACCTGCAACCCAAAAGATGAAAGACTTAACAACAATCCAGGTTTGTTCAATGTATCATTTCAGTTGCATGACATTGTAATCTTTCACTATAAACTCTGTGTCGTGTGCTCTTATGCTTGACATCCACCTGATGAAGGAGCAGCGCTCCGAAAGCTAGTGCTTCCAAATAAACCTGTTGGACTATAACGTGGTGTTGGGTGATATTTAACTGTGTGTAAATGAGTGCGTATCTAAAGCTGTCCCCTTTCCTTTTGCACCATAGTTGCACAACTGCTCACAAACAGTACAATAAAGGCCCTGCAGTCTATAGTGTACACACTGTTTAAAAAAAGCTCCTGATCTATGGTAGGCCCACTTTGCAGTGCTCGGCCAAAAACCTTGAATATTATGACCCCTCAAGTGCTGATCCAAGTCCTTTGGAAATGTTGTGAGGTTTCCTGCCTCAATTCCCCCCCTCATGCAGTACATTCCAGATCCCTACCACTCTCTGGGTGATATTCCTTTACACCAAAACCCCTCAAAACCTCCTGTCTTTCACTTTAAAATGATGCCCCCCCTCGTTGTTGATCCTTCAATTAAGGGGAGCAGCGGCTTTATCACCTCCAAATATTGACACTTCCAGCCTCACCCAACACAACGGGCATTTCATCCCATTGCCTTCTCTTGATGACGACATCGTTTTAAAGTGAAAGACAAGAGGTTTTGATGAGTTTTGGTGGAAAAGAATTTCACTCAGAGGATGGTAGGAATCTGGAATGTACTGCATGAGTGGAGTGTTGAGGCAGGGAACCTCATAACCTTCAAGAAAGACTTGGATCAGCACTTGAGGTGTCATAATATTCAAGGCTTTGGGCCTAGTGCTAGGAAGTGGGTCTAAACATAGATTTAGAGCCTTTTTTTTAAATCAGTGTAGACTCCATAGACTGTAGGGCCCTTATTGTACTGTTTAAAAGTAAAATTATTTGTGAGCAGTTGTGCAAAGATAGTGCAAGAGAAAAGAGGACAGTTTTGGACATACAAACACTTCCATGCAGTCAGTCACAAAGCTGGTCCTTTTCCTCAAAATGACTGTGTCCTTGATTTTCTCAGAGGGGCCGTGAACAACAGCCCACTCTGAAACGGCTGAGCTGATGCAGAGATGAATGGTTTATTGGGGCACTTTTTGTTTACCCTCAAACAGATGATACCTCAGGCCAAATGCTTTCATGTTTTAGAAATGACTTGTATATTGAAAGGGGATTGGCCTGTCCTGGCAGTTGAGGTTTATTGGTTCAGTTCCGCAGTTGTGTGTGTAAAGAAAGGCTGTGTACTGTCGTTCCTTCTGCCCGTGTGATTTTGAGCTGTGAGTTGCCTGTGTTTTGCTGTTTGTGCTAAGGGATGTGTGTATTTTCGGAACAACATCATTAAGTCGGGTTTGGATAGGGTAAGTTATCGGGCATTCTATTTTCTGTTTTTTGTGTTTCATTCCGTAATTTTGTAAATATTTTTTTTTGTGTTTCATTCCGTAATTTTGTAAATATTTTTTGTGTGTTTAAAACTTGGCAGTCGACCCAGATAATTTACATCATGAATATCCACTATACACATGCCTAAACAAACAGCAAAGTTACGGTCTAGGCTGCCTCCTTAAAGAGTCCATAACACATGGGACTCAAAGATGGGTCTGATCATCTTTTTTAACATTTGTGGTGTTTGAACATGACTAATCTGTGTGATATTTATAAACAAGCCCATGGTTGCTGGTGAGTGAGAACCCCCCCTTCATAACTGGAGTACTTGCCACACACTCTCGTCAAGGGGTTTCACGATGGGAGAGAGAATAAGCTTAACACTATCCCATTATTCAGTAAGGACTACAATGGTCTGGTGCCTGACTGATTTGCATGTTGCAAATTTATCCTCCAAAACACAAACAGGATGAGGAATCAATGACTGGAATTGGTTGTGATGAGCGATGTTAGCTTATAGAAATGGGTTAAGATCCAAATACTGATCCCTTTACAAAAAAAAAACTCTGGAGCTGTCCATCTCTTTCTGCTTTTCTCATTGACTCCCTGGAATGAATTGCCTTGAAAGGATATTAAGTAGATCATTATATCTCTGTATTTAGATGTTAAAATCTGAAAATAGTGGAAAGGCTCAGCAAGTCAGAAAGCAATTGGACACGACGCAGTTCATCTTCTTGAGCAAATGAGTGAGTATCGGATCTTGCTGTGAAATGGATCTGTTGTGACTTGGTTCACCTCTAAAGAGAGAAGATGCTGAGCATTGTATTCCTAGTGCATAACACTGTAAGAAGTAGGAACATGAGTAGTCCATTCAGCCCCTCGAGCTTGTTGCATCAATGAATAGAATCATGACATCTCTCACACCCAACTTCCTGCCCTTGTCCCATATATCTTGATTTCCCGACTCATCTGGTATCTAATCAATATGGGTGGCTTGTCTCTTAAGTCATAACTTTGATCAACAGGATCACAGCAAAATATATATCCTTTCACTTTTGTTCCAAAATTTGTTTGACATGTTGGCATCTCTGGCTAGACCAGCATTTATTACCAATGGGGCGGCACGGTGGCTCAGTGGTTAGCATTGCTGTCTCACAGCACCAGGGTCCCAGGTTCGATTCCAGCCTTGGGCAACTCTCTGTGTGGAGTTTGCACATTCTCCCCGTGTCTGCGTGGGCTTCCTCCGGATGCTCCGCTTTCCTCCCACA
>NW_025196551.1:3554-4851 GCF_004010195.1 Chiloscyllium plagiosum
TCACTTCAGAAACAGTTCCATTTCAATGTAATAAAAAATACCAGAGCTGAGGGAATTCACAAAATGATAAGGCAGTCTTAGTGTGGTGTCCAATGTACTGGACTGACAGTGACTGTGCCACAAGGGGTTTACCTGGCTGTATAAGTAAGGTGGCCTTTTTAACTTGGGAATCTGAACTGTAGATTTGGTGAATAGGATTGCTTATCGTGAACAGTGCAAGGACCAATAATACTGCAGATCCTAAATGTTTTCTTTCATTTCCTCACCGTTGTCTGTGTTCCAGGTGAGCTGATCCTTCTCCTTCATTAAATGAGTGTATTTCTACCTGTGTTCCTGGGTAAGATATTTGATGAATGATATATTGTTATAGAGTTTCACAGACCCTTCAGCTCAACCCGTCTGTTCTGACCAGGTTTCCAAAAATAAACTAGTCCCATTTGCCAACATTTGTCCCATATCCTTCTGAACCTGTCTTATTCATGTAGCTGTGCAAACGTTTTTAAAATGTTGTAATTGTACCCACCTCCATCACTTACTCTTTCAGTTCGAGCCAACCTCTGTGTGAAAAAGTTGCCTCTCTAGTCCCTTTTCTCTTTCCCCTCTCACCTGAAACTTATGCCCCCTTGTATTGAATTCCCCAAACTGGGGCAAGGACCTTGTCTATTTATCCTATCCATGCCCTTCATGATTTTATAAACCTCAATAAGGTCACCCCTCAGCCTCTGATGCTCCAGGGAGAAAAGTCCCAGCCTTACCAAACTCTCCTTATAACTCAAACCCTTCAATCGGGATAACATCCTTGTAAATATGTTTTGTTAGTTGTCTATGTCATGCTCCAGATGGGGTGCTGGAGAGTGAACAGAATGGTTCCAGGGATTAAAAAAAAACCTTACAGAGCCATAGAGTCTTTGAGGTATACAGCAGGGAAACAGACTCTTCAGTCCAACTTGTCCATCCAACCAGATAATCTTAATACCTGTAAATCTGGTCGTATTTGCCAGCATTGGATCCAAATCCCTTGAAACCAATCCAGATGCATTTAAATATTGTAATTGTACCAGCCTCCACCACTTCCTCTGGCAGCTCATTCCATTCACGCACCACCCTCTGTGTGAAAATGTTGCCCCTTATGTCCCTTTTATATCTTTCCCCTCTCACCCTAAGCCTATGCCCTCCAGTTCTGGACTCCCTCATCGCAGGGAAAAGACCTTCTCTATTCACCTGGTCCATGCCCCTCATGGTTTTATAAACTATTGTAATATCTCCCCTCAGCACCCGACGCTCCAGAGAAACCAAC
>NW_025196552.1:0-726 GCF_004010195.1 Chiloscyllium plagiosum
GCGCCCTGGTAGGACTATTCATAAGGGCAGGGGTGTCTGGGATGCAGCAGCTGACGGTTATCTTAACTGACAGGACGAAGTGGATCTTTACATTCGACTCATAGCCGTTCAGTAACAAGGACGACTATAAATTCGATCATTAAGATTTATGCAGGGATCCATGCTGCGCCGGTGACTGGCACTTAGTAGTAGCCACCACGGCAAAAGGGGCACCTGACATGGGAAATAAATATTCTATGATCAAAGTAAGACTCAGAAGAGCAATGAGGGAGTCTCGTGGTGTGGAATAGATAGATCCTTCTCCGACATCTGTAGACAGGTGAATATAGTGGTGCAGTCGCCCCAACCCCGCCCTCCGAGATGCAGTGCAGAATGTACTACAGACGATAGGAGCACTGGAGCATTGCAACCAATCAAACCAGATCATGGACCTAACCCCAAGCCGGGCAAAGGTCATAAATGACACACTCGAAACCGAAGGGAGACGGCAGTGGCTAGAGGGCGAATTTAAAGCAGGAGGGGAATTTGCCTGCTGGAGCTAAATGGCGTAAATGCGACGCCAGTAGGTTGGGAGCTGCGAAGGGCCATTGCTAGATGTGAAGGGAACAGAGCATGTGCTTTGGTCATAAGACAAAACGAGAGATTAGACTTTGGCTACACTTGTTGGATATGTTTGCACACAGCCCAAAGGTAGTCTGCCCAGCAAATTACTGAGAGCCTGGCGAG
>NW_025196552.1:2352-4851 GCF_004010195.1 Chiloscyllium plagiosum
TGTGAAGATGGGCTGTGTATCGGACAAACCAGGGAAGTGGAAAAAACACCACAAAGCTTTGTTAGAGTTAGGTGGTGTCTGAGGAAATGCCTGGTGTTCATAAATTATTTTTGATGTATAGCTATCTGGCTTTTTTTTTTTTTGGTTGTGTCCTTGTTGTAAAATGACAAAAAATTGGAAAATGTAATGGAAAATTAACAAAATTAACTTTTACTGTAAAATCTGTCAGAGAATGTTTTGCAAAATTTAATACTTCGCTGAAATATGCAAATACTTTGCTGAATTCTGCGTCGAGGAGTCAACTTGTCTTTGTGGAACTTTGCAAACATTTCACCTGGCCTTGCGAGCAGCCGAGTTCAGAAAAAAAGCTTCGGAAAACATAAAAACAATGATGTCCAAGGCGTGGGAATGAGAAAATATGAGCTCGAATGTTTCCCAACACTTGTATTTGAGCATGTGATAAGAATAGTATAACACGAATATGCGAATTTTGTTCACAGCCCTTACATAAGGGACTTTTGCCAATTATATTGGCCGCCCTGCATGCAGAGGTTGAAAAATAAAGCCTTTCCTTTGTTCTTGCTAGCAGTTGATTCGAGTCGATTAAATTTCCACGACAGGCGTCAGGGTGACAGGGTGTCAGGCAGTGGGAGAATTGTTGGGTATCAGTAAATGGGAGAATTGTTGCACAGTGGCATTACATTGGAAAATTAATACAAATTGCCTGTTCATTAAAGAATTTGAGCAGAACACCTCTAATTGGAAGAATAGGGGCAGGGAATCATTGAGAAGGAACAATTTTGCAAGCAGCAGTAAAGTCGAGATTCGAGTCCGCCCACCAAGAAATGGAATAAAAACTTTGGAGCAGGGAAGCCATACGTGGAGGAAGTGTATCAGGAAACAACGCAATGGGGCAATTGATGCATGGTATCAATAATGGGAGAGTTGGTGCCGATGTCACGAAAGTAGAGAATTGGTGGAAGACGTGGGAGAACTGGTTCTGAATAATATTAAATGTGGTGGAGGTGCAGTTGCTGACGAAAAGAAGATTCGTGCAGGATTCGAAAATGGTAGAATGGTGCACGGAAGTGAAGCTGTATTTGGGACAATTGTTGCGGCGTTCCCCAGACTGGGAGAAGTTGGTTTGGGTATCAATGAACATGAGAATTGTTTCAGGGCAACATTGAATTCGATAATTGGTGTAGGGTGCTTAAAACATGCAGAGTTGGAACAGAGCATATTTAAATGGGAGAACACGGGCAGGAAACAGTAAGTCGGAGAAATGTTGTAAAGTGCAGGAAAGTGGCCATTCGATGCAGGGCGACATTAATAAAAAAGCTTTGAGCAGTAAACTATTATGTGGAAGATGTATGTCAGGAAACTGCAAAATAGGAGAGTTGGGGCAAGGCAATACTCAGTGGGAGAGTTTCTTCAGTTCATGACGAAAGGGCGGATTAGTGCAGAATTGGCAATTTGAGAATTTGATGCAGTAAACGCCAAAATTGGAGAATTTCAGAAGTGGACCACAACATGGGAGAATCATTGCAGCTCCCTAGTTAATGGAAGAAGTGGTGCGGAGTGGACCTAAATTAGATATTTGATGCAAGTCACCATTAAAATTTAGAATTAGAGTAGGGCACTCCTAAATGCGAGATTTGAACTCGGGCATCAGAATATGAGAGAATCATAATAGGGTATGAGAAAATGGCAGAATTAGTATCGTTATATGAAAAAGCAGGAGAATTTAGTGTCGGAGTATGAGGAAATGGAGATATTTGGTGCAAGTCACCATTAAAATTTAGAATTAGAGTAGGGCACTCCTAAATGGGAGATTTGAACTCGGGCATCAGAATATGAGAGAATCATAATGGGATATGAGGAAATGGCAGAATTAGTATCGTTATATGAAAAAGCAGGAGAATTTAGTGTCGGAGTATGAGGAAATGGAAGAATAAGTATAGGGGTACGAGTAAATGGAGCTGCAACAAGATCTCACGGCTCTTAAACTCAATCCCCTTGTTAATGAAAGCCAAAACACCATATGCTTTCTTAACGACCCTGTCCACCTGGGTGGAAATTTTAAGGGATCTATGTACCTGCACACCAAGATCCCGCTGTTCCTCCACACTGCCAAGAATGCTGCCTTTAGTCCTGTACTCAACTTTCAAGTTCGATCTTCCAAAATACATCACGTCGCATTTATCCAGTTTGAATTCCATCGACCACCTCTCAGCCCATCTCTGCATCCTGGCAATGTCATGCTGCAGAGTTGAAAATATGTTGCTGGAAAAGCGCAGCAGGTCAGGGAGCATCCAAGGAACAGGAGAATCGACGTTTCGGGCATAAGCCCTTCTTCAGCCCTTCAGCCCTTCTTTCGGTATTATGCCCTTCTTCCTGAAGAAGGGCTTTTGCCCGAAACGTCGATTCTCCTGTTCCCTGGATGCTGCCTGACCTGCTGCGCTTTTGCAGCAACTCATTTTCAGCTCTGATCTCCAGCAT
>NW_025196553.1:0-4852 GCF_004010195.1 Chiloscyllium plagiosum
ATTCTCCTGTTCCCTGGATGCTGCCTGACCTGTTAATGCTTAAAGTTAACCAAGGCACAGGGACCAGATGAGATGAATTCAAGGATTTTAGAAATTGTGAGGGCACTGACCATGATCGTTCGTCTTGCCTGGACTCGGGAGATGCCAGAAACCTGTGAAGAGGGGGAAATGTCAGAAACCTGGAGAACTGAACGCATTATGGTCTTTTCCAAAAAGGTTTGTGAGAATAATCTGAGCAATTACAGACAAGTTAGTTTAACTTCAGTTGTGGGGAAACCTTTAGAAACAATTATGTAGGGTAGTATTAGTAATCACAGGGGGAAAAAAATTAGTTGGTTAGAAAGAGGCAGCATGGATTTCTTAAGCAGAAATAGCATTTAACTAACTTGCTGGAGGATTTTGGAGAGGTAACAGAAAGAGTCGATGAAGGTCGATGAGTTGATATAGTATACATGGATTTCCAGAAGGTGTTTGATCCAGTGCCATATGACAGACTTGTGAGGAAAGTTATTGGTCAAGGTATAAAAGGTATCGCTACATGGAAACAAAATTAGCTGGAGCTCCAATGGAGATACCAGGCATTGGCATTGGGACCCTTGCTTTTCCTAATATTGATTAATGATCTGGAGTTTGGCATGCAGCAAACAATGTTGCTATGATCTGCCTGTACTGCTCGCAAAACAAAGCTTTTCACTGTACTTAGGTGCATGTGTCTGCAATATATCAATATTTATATAGAATAAATCAAGTCAAATCAAATTTCCAAGTTTGCAGATGACAGTAAACTCTGTAGAATTGTAAACTGTGAAGGTGACAGTGTGGAACTCCAAAGGGATATTGATAATTTGGTGGAGAGGGAAGATAGGTGGCAGATGAGGGTCAATGCAGGGAAGTGCGAGGTAACGCACTTCAGTCTGGAGAGCACTGAAAGACAATACAAATTGTAACACAATTCTAAAGGAGATGCAGGAGCAGAGGGACCTGAGGGATCATTGCAGGTAGCAGAATGGTTGGATAGAACAGTTAACACGGCTTACAGCGTTCTTGGCTTTATTAATGCATTATAGAGTACAAGATCAAGAAGATGATTTTGAACTTGTTCAAGACACTTATTGGACCTCAGCGGGTATATGATGTACAATTATTGCTGGAAAGGTGTGAAGCCATTGGGGAGAACGCAGAAGCGATTGACAAGAATGGTGTCAGAAATGAGAACTTCCACTTATGAGGATAGATTGAAGAAATTGGAACTGTTCTCATTGGACAGAAGAAGACTGAGAGGAGATTCAGAGAGATTTTCAAAATCATGAGTAGGCTGGAAACAGCGGATATGGAATAGCTATTTTTGCTCATAGAAGAAAAAAGAATGAGAGGGCATTTAAAATGACGTGCAAATGAGGGACGGGTGACTTTTTCACACAGTGAGCAGTTAGGGGTGTAGTGCCTGGAAATATATGCAGGCAGGTTCAATTCAGGTATTCAAGCAAGCACTGGATGATCATTCGGATAGAGATGGTGTACAGGAATACAGGGAAACAATGGGAAAGTTACACTCAGTAATAGAGTCAGCATAGATGGGCTGAATGGCCTCCTGCATCATAACACATCTCTAGTTCTGTCATTCAGTGCTACATGTGTTTTACATTTCTGGGCTTCCATGGTAGTGCTTCCATGTCTGAGTCAGAAGGTGATGGAATTGAGACTCACACAAGAGGTCTGAGCATTAAATCCAGATTGATTGTTCAGCACAGCCCCGGGTAAGGGCTGCTCCTTCCAAATGGACACCTTTAGCTCAGTAGCCAAACTGAAGCCCCACTTCTCCTTGCAACTAGACCGAGCAGATCCCATAAAACTATTGCAAATATGTTTTCCCCTCTGCCGTGATTAGATTATGGGTCATTAGCACCTCACTCTTAGTGGGATCTTCTGTGTGCAGGAAGTGATAATATTTGCACTGGGATACAAAGGAGGTATAAAGGGATTGTTTTATGAGGAGTGGTTTGGGCTTGTATTAATTGGGGTTTGCAAGAATGGGAGAAATACTTATGGAAATGTGTAAGATTCTTAGGGGATTTGACAGGGTAGACATGAAAAGGTTGTTTACCCTAGTGTTTAGATTAGATGGTGCTGGAAAAGCACAGCAGGTCAGGCAGCATCCGGGGAGCAGGAAAATCGACATTTCGGGCAAAAGCCCTTCATCGGCACCTGCTGTGCTTTTCCAGCACCACTCTAATCTAAACTCTGGTTTCCAGCATCTGCAGTCCTCCCTTTTGCCCTGTTTACCCTTGTGGGAAAGTCTAGGACCAGTATATATAACCTCAAAGCAAGAAATCACTATTTAAGATCGGTTAGGCCACTTTTCGATTGCTATATGCAATTCTGGTCTCCATGTTATAGAAGGATGTTGCGACATTTGAAAGGGTTCAGAAAAGATTGACAAGGATGTTGCCAGAGCTGGACAGTTTGAGCTATAGGGAGAGACTGAATATCCTGGGGCTGTTTTGCCTGGAGTGACGGAGGCTGGGGGGTGACCTTATAGACGTTTATAAAATCATAAGGGACATGGAAGGATAAATAGACAAAGTCTCTTCTCTAGGGTGGGGGAGTCCAAAATAAGAAGGCATATGTTTGAAGTGAGAGGGGAAAAAGGGACCTAAGGGGCAACTTCGTCACACAGAGGGTAGTGCATATATGAAATGAGTTGCCAGAGGAAGTGATGGAGGCTGGGAAAATTACAACATTTAAAAGGCACCTGTATGGGGAGATGAAGAGGAAGGGTTCAGAGCGATATGGGCCAAGTGCTGGTAAATGGGACTAGATACATTTAGGACACATGGCCAGCATGGACAAGTTGGACCAAAGAGTCAGTTTCTGTGTTGTATATGTCTATGACTCTATGAGTCTAAGGCAGAGATGGGAAAGAATTTCATCTCTCAGCAGCTGGTGAATCTGTGGAATTCTTTACCACAGAGAGCTGGCAAGGGTGGTTTACTCAAGGCTGGAATAGATTTTTAATCAGTAAAGGAATCAAGTATTGTGGAGATGAGGCAGGAAAGTTGAGGAATTGAGGATTATCATAATCTCATTGAATGGCAGAACATCGATGGCAGAAAAGCTTATTTCTGTTTCTACATCTTATGACTTTATGGTCTCTTTATAAATGCAGACTTTCTTTTGATGAAGATGAAATTAAGGAGGAAATGAACCTTACCATCCATAAAAGAAACCTTTAATCAGAGGAAATCTAAATACAGATTGTTTGGGGCCCTAAACCCCAAGATCACTGTACTTGAAATTTTCTGTAAAGGTAAAGATCATCCAAAATTTCCTGGCATCAAATTATTAAAACACTTGATTAAGATTGATTTCAAGCAGAGTATATTGTATATGATTTACCCTCTGAGTCAGAGGCTGTGTAACAATGGCATCTTACAACCAAGAATTTGGAGAATTCAGCCCTAATAACGCTGACTATACTTTGAGTAATTCATTGAATGAAATCCTTCATTCCTCTCCCTTCCATTTTGCTGCTTTTGATTTTGTCTTCTTTATGGGCATAGTGAATGAGAGTTAAAGTCAAAGCTAAACTCAATCTATCCTTCCTGGTAGGTGAACATCCCAAGTAGTTTGTATATCCAGAAAGAGGAGATTCCCATCGTTCAAGCCAAATTCACCTTCCACTTGGACAAAAACAAAAAAAATTTATTGAAGACTGGCAAATTGTTTCCTTTTGATTTGACAATTGCATAAAGTGCAAAATAATGATCGTGCTCACAATTGAAATAAAGTAAAAGTATCCTGGTGAACTGAGTCCACTTATAGCTGGTTATGAGTTTAAGATAACGATATAGATTTTTTTTATCCTGGTTACACTGTATAATTTATTCCAATGCATTTAACAGCACTCATCGAGATTTGAATCAAATTTGATCTCTGCAATTCACAGCAAGCCATCCATTCTATATCTTCTGCACAAGGGCTTTCTTCCTAGTGGAAGCGTGCTTAACAATTTGTTTTAACAAACTTGCATAACTCGTCAAAGTCATCCTGAGGGCAAGGCATGTGACCCATTGAGCTGTTCGGAGACTTGGCAGGAGCAGTAGGGAACTTGCATACTAATTTGTGAATTTAGGAAGGTCACATGACTGCAGCCTGTGACATTACCGTCTGCAGGAGCTGGAAACAGGAGAGGCACCTGACCAAGGGCTGGAAAGAGCCAAAGAGCTGTAACCTGTGTGGGGAGGTAGGCCACCTCTACAAGGTTGCAGTGGCCAGAGGTGACACACTGAACAGTGAACCCCAAAAGGACAGTCAGGTGCCAGCCTTCCACAAGACAACTGAGGAAAGGGACAATCTGAGGGAGGGCACGGCTTGTGGAGAAAGAAAGGATGGCACTGCAGAGAACGATAAACCCATTGAGCCACCATCTGAGAATACGGAAACAAGGTGAGAGGGAGATGGTGAGGAGAACCCTCAAAGGGAGTTCACTTCGATCACACAGTGACAAAGGTAACTTGTCCATACACCAAGGACACACCAGCGGCTCCTCCTCCGATGAAGTTGAATGGGAGAATGTAGAATTAGAATCCCTACAATGTGGAAACAGGCCATTTGGCCCAACTAGTCCACACTGACCCTCCGAAGAGTAACTCACCCAGACCCATTCCCTGTCACAGATTACTCTCGACTTCCCCTAGCTAAAGTTAAAAATCACACAACACCAGGTTATAGTCCAATAGGTTTAATTGGAAGTGCACTCGCTTTCGGAGTGCTGCTCCTTCATCAGGTGGATGAAGGAGCGGTGCTCCGAAAGCGAGTGTGCTTCCAATTAAACCTATTGGACTATAACCTG
>NW_025196554.1:0-158 GCF_004010195.1 Chiloscyllium plagiosum
AGGGTCTTAGAGATAGGAGATTCGATTGTCAGGGGGATAGATCGGAGATTCTGCGGCCATAAACGGGAAACCAGGATGGTGTGTGACCTCTCAGGTGTCAGGGTCCAGGATGTCTCTGAGTGGCTGCTGAACCTTCCCAGGGAGCTCGGGGGGGGTGG
>NW_025196554.1:1292-4852 GCF_004010195.1 Chiloscyllium plagiosum
ATATGTTCCTGTGAGGGTGAAAGGAAAGTTGACAGGAATGAGGAACCCTGAATGACAAGAGATGTTTAGGTTTTGGCAAAACAAAATGTCGAGGCGTGGGTCAGGTAGAGGCAGCTGGAATCAAGAAAATCCCTGGAGGTGTACAGGGGATACAGGAGCTTACTGAAGAAGCAAATCAGTAGGGCGAATAAGGGGTATGAGGTAACCTTGCCTGAGAAGATCAGGGTGAATCCAAAGTGGCGCTTTAAGTATATTATAGGAAAAGCATTAACTAGAGAGAGAATAGGATCTCTCAAAGATCAAAGTGGATATGTATGTGTAGTACCATAAGAGATAGGAAATGTCCTCAACAAATATTTCTCCTCTGTGTTTACAGTGGGGAAAGACATGAATACATGGGAATTTGAGGAAATTCGTGGTGATGTCTTGGGGACAGTCTATATCACAGTAGAGGAGGTATTGGATGTACTAGAATATTTGAAGTTGGAGAAATCTCATGGGCCTTACCAGATATATCCAAGTACACTGCAATGGGCTAGAGAAGAATTTGGGGGGCCCTGGCTGATAATTTTGATGATCAGTTACCACAGGTGAGATCCCAGAAGACAGAAGGATAGCAAATGTTGTGCACTTATTAAAGAAGGACTGAAAAATAAAGCCTGGGAAAGACAGACCATTCATCTTAACCTCTGTGGTAGGTAAATTACTTGAGAAGATTCTGAGGGATAAGATGCGCATGCATTCGGAAAACAGGGTTTGATTAGGAATAGTAGGCAAGGCGTTTTGAGTGGAAGTTCATGCCTGACGAATGTCCTAAAACTCTTTGCTGACATGACCAGGAAGGTCGAGTAGGGCAGGCCGGTAGACGTCCAAACGTGTGGTGCTGGAAAAGCACAGCAGGTAAGGCAGCATTCGACGGGCAAGAAAATTGACATTTCTGGCATAATTCCATCATAAGGAATGTACAAGACATCGATACTCCTGCTTCTCGGATGATGCTTGACCTGCTGGGCTTTTCCAGTGCCACACCTTTCGACTCTGATCTCCAGCATCTGCAGTGATCACATTCGCCAAGGGTGGTAGACCCTTGGAGAAAGTATTTTTCAGTTACACCAGAACAGAATGAAGCTTTTCAGCCCCTGGAGCTGGAGGGAAGGGCGGGCTTGAAGGGCTATATAGCCTGGTGTTATTCCAGTATACCCCATAGTCCAGTCACTTTGTTGCATCTTCCATTTCCTGTGTTACTGACTTCAAGTAGCTGAATAGTCAGATACTGTTGCAGCATGATCTAAACTGGGTTTGTTCTATCAACTCAAGGGACTGATTCGATTCCTCCTGTAACTGTACACCATGCTCCAGGGGCTAAAAAGCTTCATCCTCTTCTGGTGTTTCCTTCTCTCGACCGCAATTTCTCTTTCATGTCCAATTCTTTGTAGCCCTCAACTCCCTGATGTTTCAAAATCCATTAACATCTCCCTGTGCCCCAAATCATTTCAGAGGTGTAGCTGTCTGGGATAGAGAAGCCCCAACAGTCGCTACCTCTGAGAGAAGGAAACAGTCCCCACACATATACCTTAGCCTATTGACATGAGCAAAAGTTATGGACAGAGCGTCGAGCTGTCAACTGGATTCATTCCTACCATTGAGCAACTCGGTGGTATCATTTACCTGTATTCCCCACCTCACCAATCCGCCTCCTCCTACTCCCCACCTCGCCTTTTTATCTGTACAAGCACCCCCAGTCCTGAAGAAAGGTTATACCCAAGGTGTGGACTTCTTCTCCTGATGCTGCCTGGTTTGTTGTGTTCTTTTAGCCTCCTGCATTCCAACACTTGCATTTTTAAACCAAAATCTCTTCTTGTGTAATAGGTCATAGAGAGTGAGCGAGCTGTGCCTCTTCTTATCCAATAGCTGCGATGGGCTGAATTGCGTTCTCATATTTGCGTGAAACCAGCTTTAGATGCCGAATGAGCTCCTTGTTTTTAGTCCTGTGGAAATGTTCAGGTTCCAGTAGTACTGTTACATGTTAACAGCACGAGCTTGAATGTTGTCCAGGTTTTGATGCTTTATGCGATCTTTTCTGAGCATCCTCACTTCTGATCGAACTATGGAGGGTCAGACGTTGCTGAAGCAGCTGAAGGTGTTTGTGCCGAAGAAGCTACCCGGAAGATCGCCCACAGAGATATCCTGGGACTGAGAGGATTGATCTCCACCAGCCACTTTGTGTTCTGAATGGCCCAACCAGTGGAGAATTTACAACTGATTCCCACTAGGTTCAATTTTATTCAGTCACCTTGACACCTTATTCAGTCATGGGGTAAAAACAAAGACTGCAGATGCTGGAAACCAGAGTCTAGATCAGAGTGGTGGTGGAAAAGCACGGCAGGTCAGGCAGCATCCGAGGAGCAGGAAAATCTAAATGAGAGGGTGTGGAGGTGGGGAGAAAGTAGTATACAGTACGATAGGTAAATGGGGGTGGGGATGGAGCTTATAGGTCAGGGAGGAGAGTGGGAGAAGATAGCAAAGAGTCGAATGGGTGATGTGCGTGGGGATGAAGGTGCTAGTTCAGAGGAGAGGGTGGAGTGGTTAGGTGGAAAGGAGGATTGGCAGGTAGGACAGATCATGGGGATGGTACTGAGCTGGAAGGTTGGCAATGGGGTGAGGTAGGGGAAGGGGAAATGAGGAAACTAGTGAAGTCCAAATTGAAGCCCTGGGGTTGAAGTGTTCTGAGGCAGAAGATGAGGCGTTCTTCCACCAGGCGTCTGGTGGTGAGGGAGCGGTGGTGGAGGACGCCCAGGACCTGCATGTCCTCGGCAAAGTGGGGGGGAGTTGAAATGTTGGGCCACAGGGCGGTGTGGTTTATTGGTGCGGGTGTCCCGGAGATGTTCCCTAAAGCGCTCTGCCATGAGGCGACCAGTCTCCCCAATGTAGAGGAGACCGCTTCAGGAGCAACGGATGCAATGAATGATATATGTGGATGTGCAGATAAAACTTTGATGGATATGCAAGGTTCCTTTAGGGCCTTGGATGGAGATGAGAGAGGAGGAGTGGTCGCAGGTGGCAGGGGAAGGTGCCAGGAAGGGAGGGTAGGTTTTTGGGGGACATAGATCTGGCAGGTGGCAGGGGAAGGTGCCAGGAAGGGAGGGTAGGTTTTTGGGGGACATAGATCTGACCAGGTAGTCACGGAGGGAACGGTCTTTGCGGAAAGTAGAAATGGCTGAGGAGGGAAATATAGCTCTGGTGGTGGGGTCCATTTGGAGGTGGCAGAAATGTCGTGGGATGATTTGGTTTATGCGAAGGTTGGTAGGATGGAAGGTGAGCACCAGGGGCGTTCTGACCTTGTTATGGTTAGAGGGATGGAGTTTGAGGGTGGAGGTGCGGGATGTGGATGAGATGCGTATGAGGGCATCTTTTACCATGAGGGAACGAAAATTGCGGTCTCTAAAGAAGGGCCACCTGATGTGTTCTGTGGTGGAACTGGTCCTCCTGGGAGCAGATTCGGCGGAGGTGGAAGAATTGGGAATGCCGGATGGAATTTTTGCAGCAGGTAGGGCGGGAAG
>NW_025196555.1:0-4853 GCF_004010195.1 Chiloscyllium plagiosum
TTTAATCCCTACCCTCCCCTTCACTGTTTTGATTACACAGCATTGCCCTTTGATGTGTAGGGCAGTGCTTGTCACTGGCCACCCGGGTGTTTTTCTATCTTCCTGGTGGTGGAAATTGAATAAAGATGCGTGCACTTTGTGTCTCTCACTGTGTCTCACACCTGCACACACACACCATGGGTGCTGGGGGAAAAAATAAGCACTACCGCAGTTAGGCAGTAGTGTGGGGTTTACAAAAAAAAGAGAAAAAAAAAATAAAAAAAAACCAAATTGGTCAGGGACAGCAGGTATTTGTTCCTAAAAGATGTTTGAGAATCAAATGGATTTTTATAAAAGTCGAGTAATTTCATGACCGCAATTACTGTCATAAGTTTATTTTCCTTCAGTTTTTAATGAACACAAGTTAAACTCCTCAACAGCAATGATAAGACTTGAAGTCATGGCTTCAAATCACGTTATCCTAAAGTTTTCAAAGGTAATGAATTCAAAATCTCAACCACATTATATTTACATATATATTAACATTGCAAACATGTTAGTTATGACTCAGTGATACAGCACAGTTATACTCCCCTTGATTATGTCAGTTGGGACTGCCACTCCTGCCTTCGCCTTGAAAAGGCTATTTAGATCACATGGTCTATCTGTTTCCACCACTTCTGATATGACATAAAAAATATCTTCAGGCAGTTTTTTCACAAAGATGTGTCCTCTGTCAATCTTCCTGAGAAAGATGAAAGGAAAACAACAAAGGGTTTATCTGTTCCAGAAAAAAATATGTTCATAAAGAAGGAGATGATATTACTTTAACTTTGAAAACCCACGGCCATGACACTGAGATTCCTCCTTCCAATTTGAAATGTAGTGCAATTTCAAACTCATGCATCTAAATTTGGGCTCTTGTGGCACAGTGATCATGTCCCTAGCTCTGAGCTAAAAGGCCTGGGTTCAAGCACCACCTGCTCTTGAGGTATATTGCAACATGATTAAAAATATGGATAATGAACACTTTATGGAAAATAACGAGAAACTTTGTGTCTACATGAAATGCTCAGAACAATATTGCAGTATGGCCCCTGGTAGAGATTCAGAGAGGCAAAGGCTGCTTTGATCTAAACCAACAAATTAAGATATTTAAAGTTATTACAACAATAGTCAGCATAACAGAAACATAGTTTACAAAGTGAAACACATTCCAATAATAATTACAAAATACATGATAATGGACATAGGTTGATGGTAAATTCAAAACTAAATCCATTATTTGAGTCTGTAAAAGGCTGCTATTACACATTGCTCGCTGATACCCAGCAGAGTTTGGAGTTGAGACACACTGGAAAAATTCCCTGTTACAAAATCCTCTTTGTCTCCATGTGCCAGTTACTTCATTTGGGTTTGAGATAAAAGTACCTGTCCTTAGTAGCCTCAAGCAGCATCTTCTCAGAGATTACTCGCTTCTTCATTTCCACAGTAGATATGATGTCAGCCACACCACCTGATGCATGCACTCCTGCATCGACAGTACACACACTGGCATCCACACCGCCAGAAATGGACTTGCTCGCTCCATAGCTGCAAAACGTTGAGCTTTGCAATCCTAGAAAAAAAAAATCAAGCTTGAATATTATGTGCGAGAGAGGGAGAAAACATTCTTCTGTAAATTACATTCACTGACTGAAGGGTTCAATGGACAAAGAGAGAGAGATCGACAGACAGACAGACAGACAGGACAGAAGCTAGTGGAAATGAACTCTTTATGGTCTGACTTGAGTGAATACTGGCTTGTCATGGTGTGTGTTGTTCCCTGGAGCTTGAGATCTGGGAATGTTATGAACTTAGTTGCATTTGGGAATCCAAGATGATTTTAAAAGAAAAAGCCATTTTGTAAGACAATGGTACTGGCCATGTTAGCTGAGCGAGATGATCCCATGACCTTTTCCACATAGTTTAAATTAGTCTCTTGTTATGATGCACTAGCCAAAGCAATTGACCATCTGGCCTGGCTTGATCCAGGATTCCCACTTTGATGACCATGTAACTTAATTAGTCAAGCACACACAGACCTGTCAATGAGTTTCGTTTCCTCTGCAAACTTTTGCCATTTTACTGCTGCTTATCTGATTAAGGACATGTGGCGTTTTTGTAATTTAAATACCAAATTCTGTATAAAGACAGCTTTTTTACAGCAATCAGGGGAGTAGCCTGACAAAGCACCTAGAGGTAAGAGCTGGCACCCCTACTCTGCTAATGATTTCAGAACCTTAGCTCACGCCTGACTTGTAGGTATCTATGTTATAATGTAACATTGATGCCATTGGTAAATAAAAGTAATAACTTAAACTAAACTGTATGTAAGAGTTTAATATTCCAGATGACCACAGAGTATGATCTCCAGACGAACTAAGAGAGACTTACAGATCGAGTCCATCAGGGATTCTCTTAGCCATCTCAAATAGGTACTTTAACAAGATCATTGACTTTGGAAAGAAAGAAGGAGAACAAGCCTCCAACTGCGACAACGGAACTGAAGTTGAGAGGATGAACAACATCATGAGAACCAACAATCTGTCCTGGACTCCCCACGTAGACGCAACGGTCAAGAAGGCACAACAATGCCTCTTCTTCCTCAGGAAGCTAAGGAAATTTCACATTTCTGTAAGGACCCTCACCAATGTCTACAGATGCGCATTGAGAGCATTCTGTGAGGGAACATAACAGCCTGATACGGCAACTGCCCTGCCCAGGACCGTGAGAAACTATAGAAGGTAGTGTGCACAGCCCAGACCATCACGGAAGCCAACCTCCCATCCATGGACTCCATTTACGCAGCTTGCTGTCGCACAAAGGCTGCCAGCATCATCAAACACACAGTGCACCGAGGTATTGCTCTCCTCCAACCTCTTCCATCAGACAGAAGATACAGAAGCCTGAACACATGCATGAGCAGCTTCTTCCTGGCCATTATTAGACTGATGAATGGACTGCAGCCTCAAATAATGCTGACCTTGTGTAGTCCTGTGCAATGTCACCTGCATGCTTCTAAGTCTTTTGATATATACATCCTTGACTACCACAACCTGCTTGCGATGGTCGTAATCAAAACTTTTCACTGTACTTCAGTACATGTGACAATAAATTAATCAATCAATTCTACATGGAGATGGCCCTGAGTGAAGGATTGAGGATCCCCAACAACTGTCCTGCAGTATAGAATTAAACACCCTCTGGAGGACAGAGATTGATGGAACACATTTAATGGAAACAAATTTGATGAAGAATTTTGACTTCATACTGCTGTGTAAAAATCAGCTCACCACCCATTACCTGGTTTTTATCTCCATTTAATCAACAGAAATGGAACTGGAAAGGGTGTTTAATAGATGACCTGTATTTTACTGTATGTTCTACACTGTGGTCTAAAATCAATCTTGGCACATTCAATAAACTTCTGTTAGCACTGTCACTGATCATATTGATTAGTAATTATCTAGTCTTGGACGCTGAGTGATGAGAAATTAAAAGAAATTCACTTCATATTTAGATCCAGTCACATTTCACTACAGCAACAGATTGGAGGAAACACTGAGAGTGCTGTCATAGAATCAGGAAATGGTTAGAATCAGTAAAAGGAAGAAACGAGCTATTTGGCCCATCTTGTTCGTGCCAACTCAAAGACACCCAGATGCCCTTTCTAATCCCATTGTCCTGCACACGGCCAATAGCAGATGCAGATCCAGGGACTTTTTGAAAGAATTTAGGATCTCTGCCTCAACCTCCAACAGCGAATTGCAGATAACCATCATCCTCCAGAAATAAAAAAATCCTCACATTCCCCTCTAATCCTCTGCCACTTAGTTTGAATTGATAACTCCTGGTGTTTGAACTCTCTACCAAGGGAAACAGGTTCTTCCTGTCTACTCTATCTCTCTACCTATCGCGTTTCGAATGCCCCTCCCCCAAGTCCCTCCTCCCTACCTTTTATCTTAGCCTGCTGGACACACTTTCCTCATTCCTGAAGAAGGGCTCATGCCCGAAACGTCGATTCTCCTGCTCCTTGGATGCTGCCTGACCTGCTGCGCTTTTCCAGCAACATATTTTCTACTCTATCTCTTCCCCGCACACTCTGTATACCTCAATCACGTCACCCCTCAACCTTCTCTGATCCAAGGAAAACAATCCCAACCTCCCAAATCTCTCCTCATAGCGACAGTTCTCCAGCCCTGGCCACATTCTAATAAATGTTTGCTGCACTCTCTCCAGAGCAATTACATTCTTCCTGTAATGTGATAACCAGAACTGCACAATACTCCAGTTGTGGTCTCACTGGTGTCATATACTGATTCATCATTATATCCTTACTTTTGTATTGTATGTTTCTTCCAATAAAGGATAGCATTCCATATGCCTTCTTTACAATTTTATCCACCTGTCCTGCTACCTTTAGGGAGCTGTACACTTGCACATCAAGATCTTTCACTTCCTCTACCCCTCTCACTATATTCCTGTTTATTGCATATTCCCTTTTACTGTTGTGATCTTAGTAAATACATTACCTCACACTTACCAGAACTGAACTCCAAATGCCATTCTCTGCCCACTCCACTGACCCAACCATATCATTTTGGAGATTATCCTCTATACTCTCCACTGCATGGCAATTTTTTTGTGCCATCTACAAATTTCCCAATCGTGCCCCCTACATTCAAGTCCAAATCATTAATGTATAAAACAGACAGCAAGGGTCCCAACATCACTTGAAACACCTCTCCATTCCATTGACTGTTATCCTTTGTTTCCTGTCACTGGCAATTAAGGAATGTTCTGCTCTATTCGAAGCCGACTTTGGATCCAGT
>NW_025196556.1:0-4853 GCF_004010195.1 Chiloscyllium plagiosum
CCTGATCAGGTCCAGGGGATTTATCCACCTTTATCCGTTTCAAGATATCATAAGACTACTCGAAGTGGCAACAGTGGAAAAGCTTTTCACTGTATTTCACTCTTTTTCTCACGATAAAAATACACGTGACAATAAAAATCATTCATTCAATAGCTGTGATTGTTTTGATGTCTTTGCTTCCAGAAATTGAGTGGAATTTGGCAGAAGAACCAGAATATAGTTTGAGATCTGGATACACTCCATCCCACCCTTACAAGCAGTTAAAAGCGTGTTGGCATCATCCCTCACCTCTTGAATTAGGAAAGGATTGTGAGTTATTAGGTGAGAACCTGGACATCAGGTTGACAAATGACTCAAGTTGCACCTGGTGACAAACTTTTACGAACAAATTTTTGCACAAGTACTCATTTTAGAAATATCTCAATAATTTGGCTGTGGGAGCAGTGAGAGACATGGAAGACCAGACATTCCAGACTCCCACTTCTTTGACAGACAATTCTTATGCTGGACTATTCAGCTTCACTGGAATGGAAGGGTCCTAGATGGCTAATACATGAACATCTTTAACTCTGATCCTAGGCCCCAATTTGGAACAGAATGCACAAAGGTGGGCATGGAGTTTCACACTACGAACCTCATTCAGGTTCCCTCGCATCATCTTACATTTTTCTCAACAAAGAATTTGTTGACAAAAGTTCAAGTCTCCAGGTCATTACCTTAAGTGTTCCCACTTGTGTCATTTGTCAATTTGATAATCCAGGTATACTAATTTCCAATCCTTCCCTGATTTTTCCAGAGGCAAACAATGGGTAGCCAATTAATGCCATTAAATGTCTTATTGGGCCTATTATTAGGGATTGACTAGAATTTTAAAATTTGCCTCCAGGCACCCAGACGCTCCCTGGATCAACTCAACTCCCTGGTGACAGCCTCACCAATGACAGACTGGGGAGGAGCAGCACTCCGGGAAGGCAGTCACAAGTTATCTTATCCCTTAGTGGTACTCTAACCGCTGATTCTAAATATTATTTCAGCATATAAAAAGATGGAGAAGGATACCTAACTCTAATTCACCTGAAACTACTGCTTGTTTAGTGTTGGAGTGCTTACAATTGGCATTTCAGAATTGAGTCTGCCATCATTTAAAAGTAACAGCATTAACTACTTCAATTTGTCTTCATAAGCAAAGTATGCACACATCAAATTATACAAAAATGTATACAAAATGTATGGATAACACATCTTCATTTTTGCTTATAGCATATAATATAGGAAAAATGAAATGATGATAATACTATTTGCAGAATAAAACCACAGACCCCAGACCATCACCTGGATCTCTGGATTAACAGTCCAGTGATAATACCACTAGGCATCATCTCCCACTTAATGTGTTGTGGGTAAATGTGGTCCTGTTCGAGAACAGGACAATCTCAACTATTTCACTGGCATGGCAATGAAATTAAACAGTTACATTGTTTTCAGGGAAGAAATATAGAAAATCTCAAAGAAATACTTGACAACCAAAGGGGCTTGGGAAATTAATGAATCAAAAGTATTAGTTTTAAAAGAGGTAGTAGTTGAAAGATTAATTGGATTGAGTGTTGATAAATCTTCTCAGAGTTTTGAAGAAAGTGACAATAGAGACAATGGAAGTATTAGTGGTTATTTTTTGTAATTCTGCAGATCTTGAAAAGTAGTACCTTACAATTTAAAGAGGGAGTAAAAGGGAGAGTAGAGAACTACAGACCTGTAAGATTCAGAGAATGTTAGAATAAAGGATGAGATTACTGAACATTTGGAAAGAATAGCAAAATTGGACAAAACCAACATGGATTAATGTAAGGGAAATCAATATTTGTCAAACTTGTTAGAGTTTTCTTTGGGATATTCCTTGTCACAGAGACAAAGAAGAATCAAAGGATGTGTTGTATTTAGGTCTTGATTTGAACCACTCAAGAGTTTAGGAAGTAAAATTAGAGCACATGAACTTGAGTGCAATATACTAGTATGGAATGAGAATTGGTTAACAGACAGAAAATACAGTGCACATAAATGGATCATTCTCTGAATGGCAGGCTGCTACTAATGGATACTGCATGGGTCAGTGACAGATTCACAATTGTTCATAATCTATTCAGTATCTGTTACAAAAACACAACAATTTTCAATAATGCAACTGTTCAATATCAATGATTTTGATGCAGAAACCAATAGCAATATTTCCAAGTTTGCTGATGACATTATAATGGGTGGGAATGTAATTTGTGAGGAAGGTGCAAGGAGGCTCAAGAGCACTTGGGCAGGCTAAAAGAATAGGCTAGAACATGGCACACAGAATATCATGTAAATAAGTGTCACCTATTCACTCTTGTATAAAAAAACACAAAGGCAGAATATTTGTAAATGGTAAGATGTATCCAAAGCAACTTTGTCTCTTCAGTCATGTGGCACTTGACAGCAATTTGGAAGGCAAATGGAATGTTGGCCTTCATTTCAGGGGTGTTTGGGTACTGGAGGAAAAAATATTTTGTTGCACCTGTACAAGCCTTGGTGAGACCTCACCTGAATTCTGTGAACAGTTTTGGTCTTGGTATTTAAGGAAGGATGTACTTGCCATAGAGGAAATGCAACAGATGTTCACCAGATCAATCTCTGGAGTGGCAGTGTTATGAGGAGTGATTGAGAAATCTGGATCAAATTCACTGAAGTTTCAAAGAATGGAGGTGATCCAATTAAAACTTACAAACTTCTCACAGAATAGGAAAAGTGGATATAGATTAGATATTTCCCCTAGCTGTGACTCTAGAACCAGGGACATAAATGACTTACCCCTTATCATGAGTTTAACACTGAGATGAGAAAGAATTTATTCACTCAGAAAGTGGTGAGTCTTCAGAATTTTATACTGAAGTCGACTGTGGAAACTCACTCATGAGCTGATTCAAGGCAGAAATTGATAGGTTTTTGTATTCTAATAACATTAAGGAATATGGAGATAGTGCAGGAAAATGGCATTGAGGAGATAATCTGCCTTTGTCTAGTTCAGTGAGGCAGGTTCAATGAGCTGCAAGACCTTCTGCTGTTCCAATGTTACCAGGTGCCAGGAATCTGAAATCTGGTCCTGAGTTGGAGAGAAAGTGCAACAAGAGATCATGTTACCAATAGGGCCATCAGAGGTTGCAATGTTTGGACCAGACAGACAGAGCTGTTTAAAACTTCTCTGCTCACGTCTCACTTATTATACAGATGGCTATGAATTGAATACCTTGGTACTCGAGACAGGAAAAGACCTAGCACAGGAGGACCTAATGGAACAAGCCCCAACCATGCACTGTCCCTGATGGAGACAGAACCTACTCACCTGCCACTACAATGTTCATTTTGACTTCACTGTTTTCCTAAGAGGGTCCAGAACCTTGATGTGATTCCAGGCTCCTTGGCACTCTCTTGCCCTGCCATTGGACACAGGAACTCAGACAGAAGGCATTGCAGTGAAGGATGGAACCCATATCTAATGTAAGTGAGCTTCTGGATTTGTATCCATGATAGTCAGCACTTTCTCAGAGGAGGAAGGCCCAATGAGAAAGGCAGATGAATGCAAGATGCATGACCTGGATGATTTCCCTCACTGTTCATGCCAGTGCATTCAACACCATCTAGAATTGTTGCTACATCTCCGTGTGCCTTGTGCTATACAAGCAGCAACTGCCTTCTGACAGACAAATCTATAGGTTTGTCACTGGCGTTGCAGCTTGGCAATAAGGTCATTTTCAGTGCTCCACCAATTCCCTGAATTCTTCATTATCTCAGCATCTAGCAGTTGGTCAGGCAACTATGATGTTGAACTCCCAGCCGATTTGCACATTCCCACTAAGGCCCATACATCTGCAATGGTATTAACACATATTAACATTGGACGATCAGAGTTGGTGGGTGTAGCTGTTAATGTTTCACCTGTGGAAGAAACAAATGAGGAGTGTCAAGGGGATTAAATTAATTTGAGAAAACTTAAAGAGGGCCAACATGAACCCTGTGCCTAAGAAGGTTCATGCAGCATGTCTCAATGACAATCGCCCAATGGCCCTAACTTCGGTGGTCATGAAGTACTTTGAAAGGCTGGTCATGGCATTAATCAACTCCAGCCTCCCCACTAATCTTGACCTAATCCAATTTGCCTTTCGGACCAACAGATCCACATCAGATGCCATATCACTTGCCCTTCACTCTTTCCTAGAACATCTTGATACCAAGAACAGCTACGTAAGAATCCTACTCATTGACTACAATTCAGCCTTCAACACTATTATCCCCTCGAGACTAAATACTAAACTTAGTGATCTCGGACTAAGCCCCACTCTCTGCAACTGGATCTTCAGTTTACTGACCCACAGGCTACAATCAGTGAAGATTGGGGACAATATTTCATCGTCACTAATACTCAATACTGGAGCCCCCCAAGGGTGTACACTCAGCCCCCTATTGTACTCACTGTATACCCATGACTGCGTTGCCAAATACCAGACCAATACCATTTACAAGTTCGCTGATGACACCACCATAGTCCGTCGAATCTCAGATGGCGACGAAACAGACTACAGACAGGAAGTGGGAAGACTTAGATAAATGATGCACTGAGAACAACCTAGCTCTCAATGCCAGCAAAACCAAGGAACTCATTATTGACTTTCAGCGGGATGTTTCTAATGCCCCCCCTACACATTAACAGCACAGAGGTGAAACGAGTGGAGAGTGTCAAGCTCTTTGGAGTGGTCATCCATAACAAGCTTTCTTGGACTCTTCATGTGGAAGCACTGGTCACAAAGGCCCAACAACATCTCTTCTTCCTCAGG